>NW_015160895.1:146084-301168 GCF_001447785.1 Gekko japonicus | reverse complement strand
TTCCCTTCATTCTTCATGCTCTTAAAGCCCTGTAAGGTCATAACACTGCAATGCATTCGTACAATTAATCAGCAGTATTTTTGACTTACTAAAAACAAAATTCTTCTGCATACTGGCAGATGTGTAGCACAGCAGGGCCTCCTCGTCTCCAGATGTGTCTGGAAGTTAAACTTAGCCAGTTTGGCATCAATGACTCCTCCATGGACCTATTCCTTGATGCTGTTACTTAACATATTAAGGGGGGGGCAGGCTGTCGACAGGGCAATGCCCTTTCTGATAGAATCATAGAATGGTAAGTGTTGGAATGGACCTCTAGGGTCATCTAGTTCAACTCACTGCACAGTGCAGGAAATTCACAAACACTCTCCCCACACACACACACACACACCCAGCGACCCCTGCTCCATGCCCAGAAGATGGCAAAAAACTTTGAGAATCACTGGCCAAACTGGCCTGGAGAAAAACTGCTGCCTGACCTCAAAGGCTGCTACAAATCTTCCTGCTAGGAAGAGAGGTCAGAGACCTACTGTTCTGGGCTACAGATGGCATAATCCTCCTTTGCGAAATCTAAAAATTGGCCCACACACTCCCCTTCATGAAACCAAGAAAAACTTTCCCAGTAGCCATGTAGTACCTCAGAGTGGCAGTGGAAATCATCTGGGTTTCCCCTTATGTAAAATTGGGAAGCAACTAGGAAGTCCTTCCCGAAGCATCTTTTCAACAGCCAGTATGGTGTAGTGTGGTTAAGAGTGGCGGATTCTAATCTGGAGAACCAGGTTTAATTCCCCACTCCTCCTCCATATAAAGCCAGCTGGGTGACCCAGGGCCAGTCACAGTTCTCTCAGAACTCCCTCAACCCCACCTAACTCAGAGTGTGTCTGCTGTGGGGAGAGGAAGGGAAGGTGATCACAAGCCGCTTTGAGACTCCTTAAGGTAGAGAAAAGCAGGGTACAAAGACCTGCTCTTCTTCTGGTAGGAAAGTGTTCTATCTAGTTCTCTCAGCACATGGTGGCAGGTGATCAGAAACATTCTGCTCCTACCAGAAATAGTGTCACTGCTTTTTAATCTCATTTCCATTTGCTTTTCTCACTACACTAAAAATGTAGACTTGCCTTGAATTTCAGCCCTTCCATTTGATCCATGCACAGATGACTGCAGCAACCCCTGGGACTGTTCCTTGGCAGGCTTCGTGATTTCTGCATCTCTTGAGGAGGCCTTTCTCATTTTGTTAGATTTTTTTGTCCCCTTCTATACACCCACACTGTCGCAGTCTTTGGGCAAGTACACAATCTAAGAGTGCCAAAAATTCCATTATCCCATAGTTACATAGCAAGAGGATAGGGGAAAGAAAGGCCACCCTTACTCCTTGGTATCAGGCTTTGTGTCCTGCCTTCTGACCCATGAACAGAGACATTAACCTATTCCTGGCAGCCTGTCACTAGACCAGAACAGGGCTAAGTCCAGTATCCCATCTGACACAAGAACATAAGAGACGCCCATGTTGGATCAGGCCAAAGGCCCATCCAGTCCAACACTCTGTATCACACAGTGGCCAGAAATACCAGGTGCCATCAGGAGGTCCACCAGTGGGGCCAGGACATTAGAAGCCCTCCCACTGTTGGCCCCCTCAAGCACCAAGAAGACAGAGCATCACTTGCCCCAGAGCCCCTATCTATACCTTGTGGCTAATAGCCACTGATGGACCTCTGCTCCATATGCTTATCTAATTCCCTTTTGAAGCCGTCCATGCTTGTAGCCGCCACCACTTCCTGTGGCAGTGAATTCCATGTGTTAATCACTCGTTGGGTGAATAAGTACTTCCTTTTATCCGTTCTAACCCGACCGCTCAGCAATTTCATGGAGTGCCCACGAGTTCTTGTATTGTGAGAAAGGGAGAAAAGTACCTCTTTCTCTACCTGTTCTTTCCCATGCATAATCTTGTAAACCTCAATCATGTCACCCCTCAGTCATCTTTTCTCCAACCTAAAGTGCCCTAAGCGCTTTAACCTTTCCTCATAGGGAAAGTTCCAACCCTTTTATCATTCGAGTTGCCCTTTTCTGCACTTTTTCCAAAGCTATAATATCCTTTTTAAGGTGTGGTGACCAGAACTGCACACAGTATTCCAAATGAGGTCTCACCATTGATTTATATAGGGGCATATGACCTAGAGCCCTACTGTGCTGTAATCGTGTCAATGGTAACTGATAAAGAGTATGGTCAAAGCAGTAACATCAATCTGACTGCTACCCTTATAGGCACACTTAGCTTCTCAAGTCACGATGGAACTGGCTGGGGAGACAAAGCAAAGTAATGCAGAGTGACTGATTTTTAGTTTTACAAGTTCAGTTACAAACCTAATTATTCACATATCAGAAGTTATAATTCACATAACCCTTTCACACTGATCAGACCAGGCAGTTTCTAGCAGAGGTTATTCTCCACATTAGAATAAGTAATGTGGTTCACCATGTATGGTAGATTATATTCATTAGGGTGCCAAACCAGCCTTGCAAACGAGTCTACCAAAAAAACCTTTTATGATCCCACCTATGAAGGCCAAGGAAAGTCAGCCTAAAAAAGAAACATCCATTCTTAAGCAATTTACAAAACTTAACCATGCTAGCATGGAGGCAGTGTTTACTTGCTGTCTATGGCAAGTAGTTATTAGATTTTTTTGTTTAAAAATTGCAAATATCCAAACAGAAAATCCATATTGTTCTGCCAGACAGGTGCTCATTCCTCCTCTTTCAACCTTTAAACAAGATTTAGTTGCAAATGCTCCATTGCAGCCATGTCCATTTTTTTTATCCAGGCACAGTAAATTTAACAGACCTTAGAATGATAGTAGAAACTGATAAATGGGGAAAAACTGGTTTATGAAAAGGGCTCATGACTACTTACCCAAGGAACTGGGCACATACTGGTTGACTGTACAAGTTTAAGACTGTACAAGTTCCCTGTTTTCTTATTTTTGTGGTCAGCGGAAACTTGACATAATTCTAATAAGAGTTGCCCGCTCTGGATACTTTAGGAGCTTCCTGTGACTTTAAATACCTGTGCACACACAAGTTCAAATGGGGGCCACCCTCACCCACATTATGATCTGAGAAGCTGCTCTTGCCAACTATCTCCGTTGCACTTACCTAACTGAAATTGCAGAAATTCATTGTAGTAAGTGCACAAATGCAGAAATGAACAACTCTTTGCAATGATGGTGCACATACAAAGAGTACAACTAGAAGGTTTATGTGGACTCTGGCAGGTCAATTAAATATGTATAAAAAGAATTGCTAAACCAAGAAAAACTACATTCTATTGAAACAGAATTCTGGCTGCCACTTAAAATCCCATTGAAACCAAAGTGATTGGTTTCTCAGCCCCAAACCTAAGTTAGAATCATGGAGGTGGAAGGGACCTCAAGGGTCATTGAGTCCAAACCCCTGCACAATGCAGGAAATTCACAAATACCTCCCCCCACACCCCCAGTGACCCCTGTTCTATGCCCAGAAGATGGCAAAAACACTCCAGGATCCCTGGCCAAACTGGCCTGGAGAAAAATTGCTTTCTGACCCAAGTAGCGATCAGCATTTCCCTGGGTGTGTAAGAAAGGGACATGAGAACTAAGCACTGATGCAACTCTTCCTGTTCTTCAGCAGGCAGTGACATCAAGTTCTTAACCTCCACTTAGTTGTGTCATATAATACAGAAGGACTTAAAATCTCAGGAAACATTCACTGTAAGTTCCATAAACAGACAATTAGCAGGATTTAGATTTTTCTAATGGGGATTCTACGGATGTGCAGCCTAAGCTGAATGATCAGTACATGTGATTCCCCACTCATCTAGTGTATGGCCTCCAGAAGGACTGGAGTGCAGATGCTGACTCAAAATATCTAGAAAAACCTGATCACTGACTTGTCTCAAGAACAGCCTTTTACAACACTTTTATTTAAAGTAGAAAAAAAATTGCCTTTCACATATTAGTCCTTGGATCTCTTTTGGAAGTTCAGGACTCAGTAGGTTTGTTTTACAGAACGTTACAACTTCCCAGCAATGTGCTTTCTGGCTGTCCAGACACACTTATCAAGCATTCAGAACAGAACACATGCTTATGGCTGAAAATTTCAGTTATTTGCCCCACTTTAAAAAGTGACAATTGCTCCACAGACAAGTATAAACAGCAGGATAATGTCAAAAATGCTTTCTGTTCATTTTCAATTTCATCCAGCTTGCGCCTGGAAAAGTTACAGTCCTTAACGAGCACTATATAGACATGACAATACAATACATCAGACTGTGTAACACTAGCAAAATCTATTTTATATGTTGCATGCCATACACATGGAGCCATTCTGAACTACTGAAAACTACTGACACTGCGTATTCACTATGTGTGACATTTCAAGATGCCCCAAGATAAACTACCAACAACAAAAAAATCAGGTAGTGCTGTCATTTCTTCAGCAGCAAAGGAACACTGTTAACTGTACAGTTCGTTCTCCGAACGGGGGGCAAAGTTTCTGGCTGTTTCATTCTCCTGTGTTGTGATTAAGTCTATAATGGCTGTCAGTACTGCAGTGTCTCTTGATTTAGTATTGTTCCAGTCCACAGGGTGTGGGTTTTCTATTTTCTCTTGCAGAAGGTCATCCAATTCTTTCTTCAAATCCTGCAGATAAAAAAAAGGATAGTGGTTGGAAAGAACTAACAAAGCAAGTTTTGACAGTTATTCTACTTTTTCTACAGTAGTGTCAAAACTTCAATTTTCTCCCTGGAAATAAGAGTGACCTACTTTTCTTTTTTTAATCCTATGTCCAATTAAGTATCAGTCTGTAAAGGATGTTGAAAAATTCAGCTGGCTACACGGTTTGATGCCGAGCTAAACTTACAAGTTTTAGAAATGGCTTTCTCTGTTAAGTTCTTCCAAAATGCACTGTGTATATGTACACTCTGAAAGCAGTAATTTATTTTGATCTTTCCCTGAAAACATTGCCCATACATTAATATTTTAGGAGGACCCTACTGCAAGCAGAATGTTTAGGCTTTTGCAGCTTGACTTATTCTTACCAAGAAACTGCTGATCAGCATCACTTTTCAAATATACCAATCCCTAATCGGGCTTACATCTTGGATCCAATAAAAGTGCTTCTGCTGACAGAAGGAGCAGCATTGGGGGAGAGGGGATCTGGGGGCTGCAGCAGGAAGGGAGAGATGAGAAAGTCTTGTTCCAAGGGCAGAAGTCTTTCCACTTGTGGAACCGCTCTGTTGGATATAAGCGAGCACTTCTACATTGTAATGAGTGACTAAAATGTGGAATTTGCTGTCAGAGGATGTTGTGATAGCCACAGACAAAGAAGGCCTGAAAAGGGGAATTAGACATTCCTGGAGGTTAGGTCTACTAGTGTACCAGTGGCTACTAGCCATGGTAACTAAAGGGAACCTCCACATTCAGAGGCAGTAAACCTCTGACTACCAGTGCCAGGAGGCAACATCAGGGGAAGGCCTCAGCCTCTATGCCCTGTTGTTGGCCCTCCAGAGGAACTGGTTGGCCACAGTGTGCAAGAGGATGCGGCACTAGATGGACCACTGGTCTGATCCAGCAGGGCTCTTCTTATGTTCTCAACACTGTAACAAATAGACCACGAAAAAATAGCTGTCTCTTAAGTGTTCAAATGTGTAAAAATTTCGAACAGCATTCAGATAAGCGTAACTTTAATTTAGCAAACATAAGGCAATTACGAACTATACATCTCACTTTCCCTTGCCACACCAAATTACAGCCCTGCTCAGTCACCAGCATCTTTCCATAATGTAAGGTAAGTCTTGCAAGCTCTTCCCCACCCATGATTGCAAAGAAAATGTAACGAATGTACTGGGCTGTGCCACATTTATTTGAACATGGAACCTCCCTGCCCTCACTGTGAACCCCTATTGTGGGTGAGTAGGCTGCAAGGAAGATGCCATTCTCAAATAAATGGGGTGTATCCAGTTTGTTATTCTCTCACCCACAATGACAGAAAGAGGGACAAAAAAGCCTGAGATAAACATTCTGATGAGGATTCCCTCCAGAGTGAATTGCTCAAAAATGGGATGAAATTTTCAGAGCCGTAAACACGCTCATGTTAAAAAGGGTTCTCTTTATAATATATCATAATGGTTCCTTTAAGAAGCCTTAAATAAGGCTTTGGTTGCCAACCTGGATAGAAGAAAGGGGTAGCACACTCACCTTCACTAACTGGGCTATCCGTGCTGGAGACTGGAAGACAATCCATTTGTCCACGGCAATAGTGTCCTGGTCTTTATCCTTCTCGATAGAAATGTCTCCTCCAAAGAACAGCAAACAGTACGGCGAGACTTCTGTGCAATCATACAGGTATATCTGTAACAAGAAATATATTCAGCACAACAGGAGTATGCTAATAGAATTGTAACAGAGCACCAGCATCCTTTCAGCATCAAATTATTTCAAGTCTAACCAAAATGGTAATGTGATGAAAATTTCCACCAACTAACTGAATGCAAAGTTTTTAATGAAAGCAAGACAATCTGCCTTCTGGGACACTATCCAGCTTTGCATGCTACCTCAAGAGCGACAACCGAGGAGGTGGGATACAAATGTTTTAGATTAAAAAAAGAAGCCTAACGTTTTAATTACAAAAGCATTAATAAAATCAGGGAAAAACAGGACTAAGAATGTATATAAGCAATGGCGAAAATAGTAAAAAAAATACACCAGGGTTGATTTAAAAATCATATAACAGGATTTTTCCATTTCACTCTCTTGCAGTAAAAGGCAGGTAAAATGAGAGGCACGGAATCTCAAGAGGAAACTGGAGGGCATGAGAACTGGTGCAGAGAAGTATAAGAAATCCCAGCAAATCCCAGTAATAAGAGGTTGAGAAAGCCCGTGAAGTCTGGATTTATGACATGCTCCCATCATTACTGTATCCCATTGGGGGAAAGTTTTAGCTTACTTGAGAGAACCAGTGCGCTATATATATTCTAGTATGTTAAAACTAAGGCTTGGATTCAAATCCCAAATTGACCATGATGTCTTTGAGACCCCTTAGCCTAACCTTTACTTTACAGGGTTGGTTTTAGGAAAAAAGTGGAGGAGAGTACTGGTTACACCATCCTGAGCTCCCTGAAAGGCCACCCTGAGATAGACAGAGATAGTAAAGGTGCACCTGTAGATCAGACAGAAGCATTAAAGCAAATAAGTATGTCACAGCATCAGCAAAACTAAATGTGACATTCACAACATGAGAAAATAATAATTCAAGTTTACACACATTTATAAAAGTGCTAAAATGATATTCACTTACACTGCTCGTTCTCATTTTCAAGTGATAAACGAGCCAGTTGTAATGAAACTCTGTCTCTTCAACATTGACAGATTTAGGATGAATGTAAACTGTTCCATCTGTTTTAGTGGAAACTTTAACCCTTAAAGACATAAAAAGTCGTATTTTAGATGTAACCTAGACAAGAGTATTTTTGGATAAGATTTTTTCCTCTCACAGCAGTCAACTTAAACTCTGCATAAATTACAATGAACGCTAAATAGTAGACCATAGATTAGCCACTAGATTATTTGGACAAGAATCAAAAATCAGTGTAAACATTTTAAACATCTCCCCTTCCGAACACTTGACATTTCTCCCATTTAAAATCACAGCATAAAACGAGTTGTACGTTGGTGATAAACACTTGCAGAAGATGTACTCAATCTCCCTTGGAATCTGTGTTTTATTTTTGTATTCTAAGGAATAAGGTTCTATTTATATAAAGATAGTTTTGTTGATTTGGCGGGGAGAGAGCAAAAACTAAATTTTCCCGCCACAGCAGGAAGGGTGGGATATAAATAAGAATAAATTTAAGAATAAATAAGTGACAATGCTGTTACCCTTCAAAGGAACCTCTTAATTGCATTCATAAAAGCTAATGCATAAACAGCCTATGGAAGGTTATTGTCTAAAACTTTTCTTGCCTACTCTAACATAAGCATTTAGATCAAAAGAAGGTATCTTTTTTGGTATATTTTTTGCTAGCCATTTACTGAACAAAAACATTCAGAATAAGGATATCAGAATGAAATCACTGAGATAACTATCCTGTTTAAGAGTACATTTGCAGCTCTACCTGGTGGCAAAACTACACTATTGCATGTGGCTCAAGATTACTACAGGTTACTACAGTTTGTTACAAAAAGAACCATTATTTTACAATGCAAGAAGAAAACGAAGGGCTGTAAGAAAAAACGGTGCAGGAGGAAGAAAATTTTATTCCAATATGTTAATAACCCCTACACATTTTGTGTTAACCTTACTTGGGGATCTGTGGAATATAAAATTCTCCCACTAAAACACCTTCAAAAATAGCTTCTTATTTTCCAAGGCAACATTCTGGGTTTTCAGACACAATAGGCTCTTCTGATCAAAA
Source organism: Gekko japonicus (assembly GCF_001447785.1). Lineage (NCBI taxonomy): Eukaryota > Metazoa > Chordata > Lepidosauria > Squamata > Gekkonidae > Gekko > Gekko japonicus. Next base: position 292,728 of record NW_015160895.1, on the reverse strand, counting down.
GAATAAAGAAATATCACATTGTATGTGGTCCCCATGCTTGTAGCAATACTACATTTCTTTACAGTTCTAGAACATGGCAGTCACTTTGCTGTTCCAAGACAACCAAGAGGATGTAGAAATGCTGATATACTAGCATGATTACTATATGATAAGGCCACTAGGAGCTGGTTCAAGTGTTACATAAAAGCAAGGAAAGAGAAAATCAAGCGAGTTGTGTTCTTGTTGTCACATAGAGTGGCGGACACAGAGTGAGGACTTTACCCATGAGAAGACCCATGAGCTCAGGACTTATTTAGAACTCAGGGAGCTCGCAAAGTGTGACCACTTGGTCACAGCAGAAGCACAACTGGGAAAGGCCAGCACCTTCAGAGGCACCGCAGTATTTTGCTGCCCACTACTGGCAACAGAATATGGGACTAGATAGCCTTCAGACTAACCCAGCAAGGCAGAAGTGTTACATTTGCAGTTGGACTAAATGAAATCAGGTGCTCAGTCCATGCTCTTCACTGAAGAAGTTAAGCAAAACAATGCAACTGATAAATAAAAAGGAAAGAGAGGACTATGTGTACTGTGGCTACCACATGCTTAGGCAAGGCAGGCAATATTCAAACATCCAAGGCCTCCCATAAAAAAAATCCTTAGATTAACACAAACATTCATCTTCACTCTGTTTCCCAGCACTTTGTTAAGGTATGAATGGTAAAGGTACAGATACGTAATTTGGGAAGCTGCCCTCAAATTAACCTGTTTGACCCATGTGATAGACTTGCACCATTTCAGAAGCAAAATACTCAACACATCTTCCCCCGGTACTCCCATCCCCAAATTTGTTATCATGCAAAGGTACGTATTTTTTAAAGAAAATTACAAAGCCAAGAATAAAACTGGGGAAAGCCTTACATTTTCCTTCTTTTGCTGAAGTTTGCTCGGATCTTTGCAACCTTTGGATATAAACCAGCACACATAACAGCTTTGAGTAACTTCTCATTGTCTGTGGAAGATAACATGGCCAAGTGAGACAGAATTCACAAAGGGAGAATTAAAGGACACCCACTGGACTATTACCCTTCTCCAGTTACCTGAGTTAATGTTGGATTTGGAATCTTTGGGGTTTCTGCTATTCACAAACCCGGCGGCAAGGAGATGTTCTGCAAACTGCCCTTTCATGTTACGCAGCATCTGGAGAGCAACACAAATCCACCGATAATAAGCTCTGCCACAATATGTTGAACAATTTGTTTTTCTTGATTTACAATGCAATCCTAAGCAGAGTTGCACCCTTCTAAATCCACTGAAGTCAATGAGCTGTAGAAGGATACAACTTAGTCTAGGTTTACACTTTTCAAATACAAATAATTGCGTTACCTGCAATGTATTCGGAGAAAGAAAATATTCCCAGCAATAATCTTTCTCACACCTGAATCCACGGCGCTGGGCTTCTTCCCAACCCTGAAGAGAAGAGATGTTCAGTATAGATCTGGTTCAATATTTTAGACCTGTCAGCAACACCAGGGTCAATGAGATTGTGATCATGTTTTTTTCTTGTTGAATTGAATTGCTAGGTAGCAGGAAGAACTAGCAAGCATGGTACATAAGGCACAAGGGAAATGGAATGCAAATATCACAATATATAATCATTTTAAAATTAATATTTTAATACAACAGCTATCCCACCCACAATTAAACAGTACATAATAATTTAACAACAAACAAATAAAATGCATATAAAAATGGGATAGGGATATAACAATGATGGGAGGAGGAGAAAGAATTAATGGGATGGGTAATAAGTCATGTTAAACACTGTAGCATAATAATTCTTTTGTGTAAAACTGTACATCTATGCCAAAACAACTAAATTAGAATATACGGGGCAAACCAGAGGTAGAAGAGCAGAAAAACAGAGCCACGGTGCATTGACTTCAATAGACTTGGAAGGGTATAACTCTACTTGGGACTGTATTGCTAACTGTATTCATTTCCCATCCAGCTGGTCCGAGACAATATGCTCCAGAAGTGTATTAAACCAATTCCAAAGTGAGAGTGAAAAAGCACTTCATGAGTTTGTAACAGGGAGGATGTGATTACAATTACATCTGCATATGGTACCAGTGGAATATATATCAGAGCAGAAAATAATACAATCATGCTTGGAATAAAAGTAATGACAAAGTCTGCTCACATGAGTAATATGTCCAGGGTAGGCTGGAACAAGCAGTACCCAGCAGATTTCAGTTAAGTGGAGACTGTCTACATAAAGCATCTGAAGTCTCTGCCTGCTGTTTGATTAGTTTACAACTAATAATTAATTTAAAGCCACTGTGAGTCAGGCACACGTTGTCAATCAGAGTGTACCTACCTGGAAAGCATTCACAACTGTGAGATGGTCACTTTTGCAGTTCTTTGACAGTTCCTTTCTTCTTGCATCTGCTACTTTTTCCTTACCCTTCAGACAAAATAAGTTGTCAGGCGAATACCTGTATATTATTTCCTCACTTTTAAGATACAAAGTGAATAGGCAACAATACAATAGATTAAAACTATTTCCAGTTGCTGGATCTACCGTGACAATAAAAAAAACATAGGATGGGAAAAGCTTGACAAACCCAGACTTTTCCCACACATTTACTCCTGGCCCTTTCAGAATGAGAAGCATTCTGTGTTTTACTTCTTAACTCTCTCTTCAGATACATTACCAGGGGGATGACAAACGGATCCTTGAAGCTGAGGCTGGCTGCAATAGTGAGGACAGGATCTAAGCAACAGAATAAAGCGCCAAAGAGAATCATTTTCCCAATGTGTGGCTCCACCGGTAACCGTGCCAAATGGACCCCAAGTGGAGTCAATTCTTCTTGTCTATCTAAGGCATTCTGTTAGAAAGAAGATATGAATATCAAGAAGATCAGGACCAATAACACCTGAATGATGACAGGATCTATTAGACTTGTTATGAAACAACAGAAGTTAAGTTGTGAGAAAGACTCATTCATTTCATTAAACTGTAATATTAATGCACTCTACAAAAATAGTCATATTTACGTGCTTAATGCACCCATACTTCTGAATTTATGTACAAATATACTTTTACTATGTGCTGTCCCTACAACAGATTCTTCTTAGATTTTCCTACTTGTCTAGTTTCTACCTCCCAATTGCTCAATTTATTTTAAATCTTGCATTAATCTTCACTAAATCCATCTTTTCCCAAATGCCCTTTTGCCAATTTGCAACAGATATTCAGGGTAGTGCTGAGAATTGACAAACAGAAGATAAGCTGGTCAGTAGACCTATTTCTGGACAAGATTGCAGGTGGGAGATCACACGACTGAATGCTTCTCTACAGGAAAAAAAATCCCTACACAGTAAAAAATGCCAGGAAGACATAGTCTCTGCCTCGGGAACAGTGGCATGTTTAAGAAAACACTAAATTAGACTCTATCAAATAGAAGATGATCCCACAATAGGTTACCTTGTCTATAATATAAAATAGAAAAGTCCAAAAATAAGTTAACTAACTTGTCACTGTTTATAAGGATTACATCCAAGAATAGAAGCATATCAAAGACATTCAATTCTGCACATAAAGTTATCTGACCAATTTCACAGTGATCCACCTTCTCTACCCTCTACAAAGAATTTACAATGAAAAAAAATATATACTGACCCATTTTGTTTCAATACCCTAATTTTTCTAGTTAAATCTGTAGTGAGAACAAGTCGACCAAGAACTTTTGCACAATTCTTAGAGGAAGAATTAAGACTTTTCATAGATCTGTCTGTGCTATAAGGGTTTTGATAGTAATCAAACAGCAATATTTGACTCCTCCAAACCATCAAGTTGTTCACTTTTTCAGTCTAACTACAAGGTATTATGACGTAAATATTCTGAATTCTACCATGTGGGCTAAACAGAAACTTACCAGCTGCATAAGATGATCTATGGACAGCAACACAGCATCCCGAGATGGTGGATCCATTAGCTTACTCAGAAAGTGAGCAATTCCTCCAAGCTTTAAAATCTGGAACAATATCAGGTGCACACAGATGTTATAACATCACACACTGATGGTAAGCTCCAACAATATTGTAGGGTCATTCTATACATTTCTTTCCAAGAGTCATTTTTATATACACTCAAAAGGACAGTAAATAAACTTTCAAATAGTGGGTATTTTCCAATACACTTTCCAGTAGTCAATATTTATGGTCCCTTATTTATAAATTAGTAAACTGACTTTATTTACTTCATTTCTATCCCACCTGTCTTTCCAAAAGGATCTCAAAGTGGCTTACATCATTCTCTTCTCCTTCATTTCATCCTCACATTGCAATCTTAAGCACGTTTAATCAGAAGTATATCCCACTGAGTTCCCCTAGCAGGCTTGTTAAGGATTGCAGCACTAAAAGTTTGTTATATAACCTGAATGACACATCAATATGGGTCAAGATGAGGATAGTGAAAAAATGTACTAAGTGGTAGCCGGAAGAGGCTAACCAAGGATTTTTAGAGGAAAAAGAAGCTGTTTACACAGCTGCTGGCTGTTCTGTAACTCAGCCACAAGTAACATTGAGTCAATTAAGTTCTAAATAAGATGGGATGCCAGAGTCAGAAATAAAATCACTTGGCCAGAACCAAAGAACTGTGAAGCCAGTTCCCACAATGCTTAAGACATCTGCCTGTGAGCAGTAACCACCCTCCCCATTAGGGATGCCAGACCCCCCTAGTGGGGGCAGGGGTCCCCTGCTGCCAGGTCCCACCTCTCCACTGCCAATCAGCTGGCTGGCGGGGGGGCGGGAGGTTCCTTCCCCAACAAGGGAGGCACACCCAACATTTCAGCAATGTGCCTACATGACTTCAACGTGACCTGGAAGTGACGTGGGCACATCGGGGAGATGGTTTGGTTTCGGGGCAAAAACTCTATGGTAGAAGCTAATTGCCCAAAAGCCAGAGAATTATGCCGATGTCCCCACATCACTTCCAGGTCACACTGGAAGGCACGTGGACACATCACTGAATCATGTGAAGAAACTCTCTGCTCCCAGTAAGCTCACCTGGCAACCCTACTCCCCATCCTGCATGGACTGCTCTTGCAATCAAGAGAAGCTGGACCGAAGAAAAGGGGAAAGAAGCTGAATTCCACTGAAATAATGAGAAAGCTCTGGTAACAGTTTATGCAGCTTTATGATCTCAGCTTCTAACTAGTAGCCTACAAGTACATAAAGACTCAACAATGTGGTAAAAAATGTATCTAATCTTTAATGTTATAAACTAGCAGACAGTAACATAAAGCCCCAACAAGATGACAAAAGTCAGAAATACCAGAGCAGTGGCAATAAAATTTCAACAGCCAAAACCCCTTTGGAGAGAGAATCCAGAGAATTTACCCTTTCTTGAACTCCACACAACACTCCAAGGGTCATTCCATAGATTCAGCATCATTGCAGCAAAACTTGTTCGCCACAGATGGTATAAGGTCATGCAATATGGCCACAAGCAGCAAGGTCTAATCTAAAGATAGTAAAGAGCAGCAGGGATGGCGCTCCACTTCCTATTGGTAGCTAGCTAGGGCAGTAGAACCCTCTGCATTCAGGAAGCTTCATATGACCATGTAGCTCCCAATATGTGATTAACCTGAATTGCTAACACTTTAGTTAATTCTGAATGTTGGTGCTTAATACAAAAAACTTGAAAAAATCACAAAGTTTTGCAACCCACATGATTTACTCAAATAGCAGAGTATCACCTTGATTTGTAAACAGAGTTCCTCCAAAGGTGTCCTCAAGATTTCTGGCAATTGATAATCCTCCAGCAAACTGGCACGCAGACCATTGTACAAATGATAGCAGTGACCCGGCTGGACTCTGCAAAGTGACCGGCAACATTTATGAAGTTATTTGCTTCTCCAATCTGCATACATTATTACAAAGATGCTATATAATGTTTATGCCATCCCTTGTATATAAAAATATACAATTTATTATTTTATTTAAATCAAGAATCTTACTGAAATTAAGGTAGGAGAATGAGAGTCTTAAAGACCTTACCTAATACAGGTTGCTCACATGATTAACTTGTAAAGGGGTGGGACATAAGAGGTTAAATGCCTCTGAAGTACATCTAGAGGTATTTTAACATTTTCAGTTTGCACAAACGTTAGTGTTTGCCAAATTTACAGTGGTAGACATCATTCTTACCTTCCTGCTCTACCTTTCCTTTGCTTGGCATTTGCTTTACTGACCCACTCCGCAGCCATTGTACTAATGTTGTTCTGGGTATCAAAGTGAGTTTCCTTTATCTTTCCACCATCTATCACATATACCACATCATCTATGGTGATGCTACAAAATTGCGAAGCAAAGAGAAGTAATTAGTTTTTCTAACTTCATCCAGAGACATCCTTAGCACTGCAAAACCAGATATAAGGCCACCTGCCCACTCTAACTGGAAGATTACACAATTCTAACAACTCTTAGTTGCTTCAGTGTACTACTTTTTAAAAATGCATTTGTTAAGTGGGAAAAAGCTACAAAAATGTAAGCAAAAAGTTAGTCTGCTTGAACTGTTGACAGAAGATTTCCATTGATCACACGTCAAAAAGCTGAAATTCTCATCAGAAGGCACAAGTTTCCACTGTAATACCAGAGAGAGCTTTAGATCCAAATTGTCTTCCACTGACACAAAGAACTTCCACCAGCAGACTGGAATTTTTCCACCTTCCTCCTTGAAGTAGAACCAACTAACTCCCCCCAAATACTGCTTGTGAGGGACAACAAGCCCTCATAAGAAAGATGGGATCTGGACAGAGAGTCGGAAATAGCAAAACAAATCTCTCACACTTCTTCCATTGGTGGAAAAAATCACCTGAGGATTCATAGAATGTGTTTCTAATCAGGTTTCATGCTCAGAGTTCCGGACTTATCCTATATTTTAAGCATGTTTATATGAAATGAGGAAAATCTGCTCTATCAAAACAACATTTAAGGCTCTGACCAGCAACTGGTTTTGCAGCAGACATACCAAAGCTAAGCACCATCAGTCAAGTCTGCCCCTTTCTTCCTGGAGCAACAAGCAGTGAAGAGTCTGAAGTACCCTAACAGAGGACACCCCCCAGGGGGAGCATGGCCTGGACTGTCTTAACTTCTTACTCACCTTCAAAAACCAGGTGCAAAGCCCAGCAAAACAGAAAATATTAAACACTCCTTTCAGTTTTTTCACAAGCTAACTTGAAATTTAGGCGTACAGTCAGACCAATAAAGGTATAGCTATCTTTGTATAACCGTTCCAAACAAAACTGATCAGAAAATATGCTCAATGAATGCCTTTTTCATTAATTTTTCCTTCAACTGTATTACAAATATTAGATTGTTCCTATCCTATTACAAACACAGGTATTACAAATATTAGAAATTTATACTTCTTCATTACAATAACTCTGATTTTGCTAACATGTTAATTTCAACTGTTTCTAGAGGCATAAACAAAAATGTACCTAGTTTCAGCGATATTGGTAGCTATTACAATTTTACGAACTCCATAGGGGGTCTTCTTAAAAACCTACAAAGAAAAAAAGTGTAAACAAAACAAAGAGCATGAGTGTTCCAGGAAATCTGTTACAATTTCTCAGTTAATTACTCTCAGCTTTCCACAATTAAGAATACACCTGCCCATCAGCCTCCAATTTTGACATATTTATTTCCTTTACTATGTTCCCCCCCAGAATTAAACCCAAACAAATGGTAATCATATAAACTAAGCTTCTTTTTCCTATTTGGTCCTTGAATCTGTTAAACATCTTCATTATGCTGTATGCTAATTTACTGCTCACCCTCTACCTATATGTATGGACTGGTAATTTCCATTTCACTGTATCTGAAGAAGTATACCTTGAATAAAACTCTGTCTTAAAGATGCCACTGGACTCAAACTTTGCTCAATTTCTTAATCTGTTTGGCTGATTTAGGCTTTGTCATTACGTACACACACACAGACATTCTAGTTTAATTTCACCCCGGGTCAACTAAGCATCACCAGACATCCAAAGCTTTGTATTCAGTTTATTAATAAAGGCTTATTAGGATGCCAGCAGCAGTAAACCTGAAGTTCAAAGCAGGCTATTCAAAATACGGGATACAGTCTTTAGTCTTTTGAAAGCAGGTACACTCTAGAATGAGGGCTGTCCAGTGTTCAAACAACTAGGCTATCTCCCAGTTAAAGCACTGGCTTGGGCATCATAAGAACTTTCCACCAAGGAAAGGGAACAATTCTTGCAGATGCCCCCCTCCTTACTACAGATCTCAAACTACCCCCTCATGTTGTTCCTACAGGGAGTAGCAGAAAACATTTGGGAATACAGGGTGGTGGTGGTGGTAGTCCCCTTCTGCTAATCAGAATGTTTCACAATTAGCAGACATTTATTGTGAGATCTAACTCACTGTGGTCTATATTTCCGAGAGGAGAGAGCTGGTATGTGAACCCAATTTCATTATACACAGGGACTCCAGGGGGCAAGCACTGTACGAACATGTCTTTTTTTATTTCAACTTTTTGTATTTAAAATATTCATTCTTTTGGTGCATAGAGTTAATAATAAAAGACTCAGTAATAGCTCAATAGCTCGATTTTTTACCAATCATTCTAGTTTAGTTTAAATACTAAACAGCTATAAAGTAAAGGTAAAGATTTCCCTTGCTCGAAAGCTAGTCGAATCCGACTCTAGGGGGCGGTGCTCATCTCCGTTTCCAAGCCAAAGAGCCAGCGTTGTCCAAAGATGTTTCCATAGTCATCATGGCTAAACGCCGAGGTGCACGGAATGCTGTTACCTTCCCACCGAAGTGGTACCTATTTATCTACTTGTAATTTCTTGCTTTCAAACTGATAGGTTGGCAGGAGCTGGGGCCAGAGACGGGAGCTCACTCCATCACGCAGCAGTAGGGTCTTGAACTGCCGTACAGACCTTCTGGTCTGCAGCTCAGCATCTTAACCTCTAAGCCACCATGGCTATACCCTATAATAAATGCAGTGGCCAAAGTACAAATAGCCAAAGTAGCAAGTCTGGGCCATCAACAAACAAGGAGATTCTATGGATAGGAACAATTAAAATCTGCTAAGGGATGAATTAATATGCTCTTGGAAAAAGAAAATGTTAACAGATTAGTGGGGGGGGGTTCAGGCTGGTCAAACACTTGAGATATTCTAAAAGTCTGGAGGGGGGAGACCTGGATTGTGATTTCCAAACTGTCTTTCCCATGATTCTTTACAAGCCTCTTGTTTGTACTACATATTTAGGCTACAGTACACAAAAGGGTTTCTTTTAATCATATGCAAATACACATTAAAATTATTATTGTTGACTGTAACACTTACCTGGGTCTGATTAACAGTAGGCATTAATGAATGCAAAGGAATGATAATGAACCTGTCTGAAAATGAACATAAACATTTATGTAGAATTCAGTGGTAAAACTAAAAATTAGAGACCTGATGAATAAAAGAAGGTATAACTGCATAGTTATTCATATAGGGGTTTTTTTCCAACTGGGCATGTCAGCTAGAGACACAATTCATATCAACTACTAATGCTTGTATAGCCTCACCAATAGTCATAGTCTTTTCTGAACAGCCTAAAAGAAAAATACTTATCTACCTTTGTACACAAATCTCTAGTATTCCTTAGAGTAAAAACATTTTTTCAAACAAGCAAACTAAGTATTCTAATAAATTTAAATATACTGGTAGCTTCTATCTTCACTTATTATACCTTGGATGCAACCAATTCCAGATATCTGTTTCCCAGCTTTAGTATTTCCATATGTGTATGTGTAAAGTGCCAACAAATTGCAGCCAACTTATGGAGACCGCAAAGGGTTTTCAAAGCTAGAGATGTTCAGAGGTGGTTTGCCATTGCCTGCCTCTGCACAGCAACCCTGGACTTCCTTGTTGGTCTTCCATCCAAGTACTAACCAAGGCCAACCCTGCTTAGCTTCCGAGATGTGACAAGCTTGGGCTATCCAGGTCAGGACAGCAATTAGGTACCCAGTTAAAAACCAGGAGCTGGTTTTTAATAGCTGATAGATAGCAAAGTCAATACTAATAAATTAACTGCCAATAATTTCCAGCACAACTCCATAGGGCTTGTCATAGACAAATCTACATGTAGTCTTTGGCACCAAGCTAGCTGTCACGCCTGACAGAGCAGATGCAGAAGCCTTGAGGCATGTGATCACTCTGACCCTTAGTTGTGCAACATATGAATCCCCCTTAGAGGTGACAATTCTCATGCTGGATGCTTTTTAATCACCAGCTTACTCTAGGGAAACATTTACCAGCTGACACTCTGACTGCCACCACAGATGTTATCACTGCCTGCCTATGCCACACTAGGGCCACTCATAGTGACTGCCTGTAGCACAGTTCCAGTCAAAATATCATCTCAACACAATACACACACAGACACAAAAAGGTCTTCTGGGACATTAAAAGACACAACTGGCTTGGCTGTGTAGATTCAGTTGTTGCTGAGATCTATTTAAAGTAAACATTTAAGAACACATTTAAGAATCCAGCAGTCCTTTCTAAACAATATCGTATAGACAGCAAACTTGTATGAGTTTCACATGTGATGTACACACAGATACACTATCATAATTTCACAGCCTATGATACCATACTGACATGGCAGAGAAAAGACTATTTCTGAAGTCTAGGTGACAGTTTAAGCAAAAACAACTGAGACCATACTATACCATACTTGCGAAATGAATAAGATTTTTTAAAAATGATATATTTTTGAGATATACATCTGTATTTAAAGTTTGGTTATATTGTTTTTTGTTAAATCGTGATGATAATTCTATTGGATAAAACTATGCTATTCATAAATGTAACATTTTTAAAAAATTTAATTAAAAAAATAAGATTTATTTTACCTGATTTGAACATAACTTGAGACATCAGAAGGTCATGTAGAGTGCTAATGTTATCCCATCCAGGCAAAAATACTAATATTGCACCATCCTGCATGAATAAAGGAATTGGGGGGGGGGGGAGTCAAACAAACAGGAATGCATATCCACTAATACAGAAACAATGTTGCTAAGCTTACATGTTGGAATTTACAAACATTCTTATTATAGCAACTATGAAGATTATTTAGTGTCTTTGCAGTGCATAACGAAAAGGAACCAGAAAGAACTGATCAAGTTAGAGCTTACTAACATCAAATTTATACTCCATTTTTAAAAAGGTCTTATTGACTTCACTTCCCATAGTGCATACTCTGGTCATCAAATTCACTTGTGATGGACAGGAGGCTGTCCTGCCCCTGAAAGAGAAAAGAGCCACTCAGCTGGCCCTGCTGTGGGAGTGCTGCCTGAGTATCCAATTGCCTTTCAGAAGGGGAATGAAGTGTTGGAGGGAAACACAGCAGGAGCCAGTTCAGGTCTGCCTCTGGGACAGTGTAGAGGGGAGTTCAAATCTGCCTCTGGGAGAGTCCAGTTACAGTTCAGGTCTGGATCAGTAAAAGAACAGACAGCTTGAAGATAGTGCCCACTGCAGACTGGTTTAGCTCTTCCTCTGGGAGAGAATAGAGTGTCGTTAGGTGTGTCTCTGGTGATGAGCAGACCTTGTACCACTTAGTCTAACTCCTGGGAAAGGACAGGCTGGTGTGGCTGTAATCTTGTGTTGGTGAAAGGATTCAAGCTAGTGGCTAGTCAGTTTGTACCTGTAAGCATTAAAGAGCATTCAAACCACACTCTGAAGGCATAGTGGGCTTAAATTTATGTGCCTCCGCCAGGTTTCTCCTTTGACTACCTGGAGACCTGTGCTGCTGATCTGTTCTTTGAAACCAACCTGTAAATAAACTGTTATTTACATACAACTCCTGCCTCAGTGATCTCCATGTTCTACCTGCTCACCACAAAACTTACTTCACGGCAGTGAACTTGCCCTAAAACCATCTTGTAACGGAGGGGAAGGTTTACAGCTTAAATCACACCTGGTTCCTCAAAATAATAAAGAGTCTGTGTGGGTCCCCTCTGGCTTGTCACAACACCTCTTTACAGTTTGTTGCAGTATTGTGACTTCTGCATACAAGAGCATGTGCTGCTTTTCATGTTTCTGCATCAATGGAGTATCGATTATTACAAATTCACTCCTAAACGTCTACTGTCATCTAGCCAGAACATCTCACCTCATCACTGTTTGCAACACTGTGATGGTCCAGTAGTCCTAGTGGTAAGCTATGTCTTTGCTAGTAGCAAAATCATAGGAACCTGAAGGCCGCAGATTACTCCAATTATTAAACTAGCATTCAGTGTTTTTATACAATCCCAGCAGTTTTCTACCTGTGATAACGCAACACTATTTTCTAGAATAATAAGAAGAGATTGGATTTATACCCCACCCCTCACTACCCAAAGGAGTCTCAGAGTGGATTACAATCCCTTTCCCTTCACCTCCCCACAAAAGACATCCTATGAGATGGGTGGAGCTGAGAGAGCTCTCTCAGGAACTGCCATTGAGAGAGCAGCTCTGAAAGAACTTATGACTGACCCAAGGTCACACCAGCAGCTGCATGTGGAGGAGTGGGGAATCAAACCCGGTTCTCCCATTTAGAGTCTGCGCTGTTAACCACTACACCAAACTGGCTCTCAAAATAATTGCCATCAAGTGTATGTAAAGTGCCATCAAGCCACAGCTGATTTATAGTGACCCCATAGGATTTTCAAGGCAAGAGATGTTCAGAGATGGTTTGCCATTGCCTGCCTCTGTTTAGCAACCCTGGAATTCCTTGGTCGTCTTCCATCCAAATACTAACTAGGGCCGACCCTGCTTAGCTTCCAAGGTCTGATGAGATTTGCCTAGCCTGGGCTGTCCAGGTCAAGGCTCCATACATTTGTATGGGAGCATATACAAAAGACTGTTTTCACTAAGGTTACAAAATGTTGTCTCTAATGATCAAACAGCCAGTCATAACAAGAGAACTATGTTGACATAATAATCCCAGTTATTTCACATACCTCTTTGAAAACCGAAAAATCTCAGTGGCATACCGGCCTATAGAACTATTTTTAGGAGATATTTTCCTCCACCAGCTCTGCAGAGCACTGCTTTAGAGATGTTTTCTAGCAATGACAGGTATGATCCAGCCAAAGCTGACATCTTATAAAGACCACTCATTTCAATGGATAGATTAAGCACTTGCTTAAATCACACCTATTGAAATAAAGATGACTGAAAAGTGATTGATTCTGGCTAGATGGCACCCAACCTAATCAGGAGCAAAGACTTAAAAACCAAGGTCCACTAACCAAATTAAAACTCACCTCTTCCTCAAGAGCAATATGCCTGATCAGTGCAGCAATCAAGTTAAGGTCAATTTTATCATCATCCATCATTCCCAATGCCTCAATTGTACTTTCTGAATACCTAAAAACCACAGATTAAGTAAAAAAAAAATCATTATTTAATCCTGTGCAAAATTGTGAATTTTACCGCATGTACAGTGTTTCTCTTTTTATTCAAAGTGGGGAGAGAGAAAGTGGGTAAAAGCAGGGGTCTTTTGGGACCGGAGCGTGCTGGAGCACCGCTCCGGGAGCCCAGGAGCTGGCACAGATGGCGATGCCAGCAAGCCCTGCCCCCAGCTCTCCATGCTGCGGCACCAGGGAGGCCACAGGAGGCCCGGCGCTGTCTTCCTGGGGCCCGCGCCGGAGCGCTGTGGCCCCAGGGAGGCCAAAGGAGGCCCATCGACGCCTCCCCAGGCCAGCACCGGAGCGCTGCAGCCCGGGGGAGGCCAGAAGATACTCCCTGCTGCCTCCTGGGGTAAGTGAGGAATCCACAGGGGGGTGGCAGAGGCTTGATTGGGGGAGTGGGGGGGAGCCTCCCCCTCCCCCCATCTCTTTGCCCTCTTTCTTTCCCTCCTTTTCTTTCCCTTTCCTTTTCTTTTTCTCTTTCCCTTCTCTTCCTTCCTTCCTCTCTTTTCCTTCTCCTTACTTCTCTTTCTCTTTTCCTCCTTCTTCCCTTCTCACTCTTTCTTTCTTTCCCTCCTTTCATTCTTTCCTTTTCCTTTCCCTCCTCTTTCCCTTCTCTCTCTTTCTTTCCCTCCTTCTTTCCTTCTTTCTTTTACTCTTTCCTTCCTTCATTCCTTCTCTCTACTCTCTCTCTCTCTTTCCTTCCTTCTTTCCGCCTTCTGCAGCCCAACTCTAGTGAGAAGGGGTTTAAACTTTAAACCCCTTCTCTCTTCGCTTCCCCCCCCAGGGAAGGGATGGGGAGGCTTTTGAAGATGCCTCCCCCCCCCTTTTGCTTCACCTTCTGACATCACTTCCAATGAGGTCAGGGGGCGTTGCATATGCTAATTAGCTATTATGCTAATAGCCTAGTAGCTCATTAGCATACCATATGCTAATAGGCTCCTGCAGCTCTTTTTCTACAAAAAGACCTCTGGGTAAAAGTATTGTCATGGCTATTTTAAAGTTGGGATCTGATTGTTATAAGACTAGGCTAACAACTGAACGTACTAATACAATGTACTAATACAACATACTAATACAACAGCATGGGACAGACAAGATGGCATCCTATGTATACTGTTACGACTTTCTCCAGCGTCTTGCATATTGGAGTAGGTGTTCCATTCTGCTAAATACTGCAAAAATTACATTGCTACATTTGCATGGTTAACGTACATATAGTGCAAGTCTCAGGTATACAGGAAATGAAGCTGCACAAGTGAAACAATGGAAGTACCTTCCTGTCAGTTGCTTTAAATACTCTGGCCATTGCTCACGATAGATTTCTTCTTTTTCTTCCTTTTCTGGCCTGCTTACATGTCCTTGCATAAACCTCTTTTTCCAGTGTGGTCTGTGATCTGCATTTTCTGGAACATACCTTCAAACACAAATAGAGGTATAAGTAATGAATAAGGCCAGAAATAAATACGGCTCTGAGAGTCATGTCCAGTGTTCCCTCTAAGCTGAGTTAGTGTGAGCTAGCCCACCATTTTTAGCCTCCCACTCACATTTTTGTCTTAGCTCACGAAGGATGGTTCCAGAGCAAACTAATTTATGCAGTAGCCAAATTACTCGCTCACAACTTTAATGCCAGTAGCTCACCACGTAGAATTTTTGCTCACAAGACTCCACAGCTTAGAGGGAGTATTGGTCATGTCCTGTAGAAAAAAAACACACATCTAGGAAGGGGTTTTTCTGGTACAAAGAGCAGCTTTAATTTTGAACAACACTCCAATGGGGAAAACATCAGGGAAGGAAAGCAAGTGGTATAACCACTATCCACTTCATACCACAGTCCCCAATAAACCTTTCCCCATATAAGCTATTGCTGCTTTCAGCTAAAAAAGCCAGAAGTGATTCCAGTCACGTATTTCCTGGTCTAGTTTGGACCCCTGCAGTTCACCATAGCAGTGTTCTGCCTCAGTCTGCTGGTTAAGGGAGTTTTGCCTTCATGTTTACTATACCTTGTGAGATCCGTAAAACCAGAGGATAACCACATAGACACACAAGTAAAAAATGTTATCGATACATCACAAAGGCATTACTGGGGCAGACATCATACTAACCGTAGTTTCTCAATTACATCTTCCAAAAGGTATTCCTTAACAGGGTAGGTAAACCCAGGAATATGGACCATAGGACAATGATCTGTCACGCAAGAGAAAAACGCAGGCATCAAAACCATTTATTGTATTTCAGCATGTTGCAGTGCGCTTGCACAAGAATACTAAGACATAACAAAGCAATAAGGGAACATTTACATCCAGAGTGCCACTTTTATGTTTTACTGCAGCAATGAAAACACACACACACACACCCCATAAAACAAACCAAGCTGGTTTAGAACCAAAAGCATATTTTAAAATAGATGCTTGCACACATTTAACAAGTGAGGAGGAAGGATGGAGAACAAGAGAAGTACAAATACTACAACCTCCTTTTAGTCAGAAAATCACAGCAAGTTACCAGTTCAAGTAAAGACCTATTGAGACTGGGTGGAAGCCCCTTTCCAAGAACCTGTACAGGCTGTCAGGTAGCATATAGGTGGAGGTGCTGTTTGGACTGTAACCTTTCCTGTGAATGCAAGGGATTGAAGAAGCTCTACTGCAATCACAGCAGAAAGCTTACGTTATATTGGTTCTATGGGCAAATGCTGGTACTTCAACATGCACACAAGGTAGGGGCTCCGTCAGATGCCCAAAACACTTTCAGAGAAGTTACTGTCAAGTTCACATCAACCTGAAGACACTGATAAAGCATTTATTGGCCACATATCCTTGCAAAAAGATTGATATGGCAAATACCACAGGCATCCAGTAGTCTGGCTTCGGCCAGAAAAGCTTACACTAGTATTTTAAGATGCCTCAAATGTAGCTTAGTGAAAATCCTAAACTAAGCATCCAGGACGTTTCTCTCCTGCATTTGCTAAAGAGAAAACACTCAGGTTGACTATAATATTTATAAGGCAGATGGAAAAACAGTCCAGATTTCATTACAGGAAATGTTATCTAACTAGTTTTTAATTAGACTAACACTGAAAATATAACATGCATCGGAGAATAATAAAGGCTCTCATTAACAAGTAGGAGTACGTACCAAAATATTCTGAAAACTTCTCAGCATTCAACGTTGCACTCATTAGTATTACTTTGAGGTCTAGCCGTACACGTAGGAGATCTTTAATAACTGTCATTAAAACATCTGATTGAAGATTTCTCTCATGTATTTCATCAAGGATTACATGACTAACACTGGACAATAGCCTGCAACAAATACAAAAGTGCAGAGCTGACAACCCCCATGCTTATTACGGAGTTAGAAATAAACGGGAATGAGTGAGCATAACATATGCAACCATCAGCAGCAGCTGATTCACAAAGGAAACACTAACAAAAAGGCATTTGTTAGCTTTATCTGAAGCTGAAGATACTTACTTGTCTGACTGGAGCCACTGCAGGACAATTCCAGTTGTGCAGTACAAAATTGAACCTTGTCTCCGTGGTAACCGGCTGAAAAAAAATCCATTAAGAATACTTCAATTCCTTCTCTTTTTCTGAAAGAGGGTGAAAAATTACGGAAAAGCCAGAAGGAAAGGCACATACTTTTCAAGTGTTATAATGCAGCGGCACCACTCACCTATTGAGGATCACATAATCTATGGGCAGCTGTGTAGACTGAGGATTAAAGTGAGCTACCAGCACAGGACATGATTGATGGAGAATAGTGTATGCATGTCGGGTATGCCAGAACTCCTTGTCGTTCTGTTCTACCAGTCCTCGCTCATGCAAACAGCATGTGTAAATTTCAGTGATGCAGTCTTGGGTGTTCACCTTTTTATCTATACATGCTGATTTCAGGGCTACTTAAGTGAAGCTGAACCAGATTTTAGCTTAACGAAATAAATGAGGAATCATAAGAGTAACGAGTAATACAGCCTCATTTCTTAAGACTATCAGGAAGGGAATTCAAACACACCTATACAAACCATAAGAGTGAAGCGTTATGCAGTTTATGACTGGCTACTCACATAAAATATTGACCAAGCCAGCCTGACTCCATTGCAAATAGACTGGTTAACCTCTGAATCAAGGTTGTTTTACAAGCGCCTTATAACCAATAGCTCCATCCAATAAGCATCTACACAACAGTCACATGATTTATTACTATTTTAACGCAAAAGCACACCCACCAAAAATTATAATGTTCTGCCAGTGCACAGAACAGATCCCTGTCGAAGAATATGCACACCCCAATGATGTAACCTTGCTGAACAATCATAAATTCAATGCTGCACAGTGTAGTATGTACAGGAGTGTAGGGGACGATCATAGGCCTATCTCCCTGTCAAGGTATTGATGAATTAGTATCTTATTTAAAAGATCTGAAAAGACTGGACCAAAATTCCCACTCCGACTAAATACAGTTCAGAGATATTCATTTGAATTTTCCCTTTGTGCATAAAACCTACTAAAAAAAAGGAATTTGTGATCACTTCTCTGCCTTCTGGCTAAGATCAAGTGTAAAAAAGTAATATGTACCTTTCGAGCCGAATCTGATATCCAGTGCTCTTTCCGTTGCCACACACTTCAGCCCTTTCTGCTGCAACTCTCTCTGCTACCTGAAAATTAAAAAACCCCACAGTTTTAAGATCTTCATATCTGTTTGTGAACATGGCTGTGATTTTATGGCAGGATGAATATTCAAAGGAAAGACTCGGGAGTTCTGCTGCAATACTTACAGAGATAGCACTGATCCTCCTAGGTTGAGTGCATACAATCCTGCAGGATGACCCCTTGCCTCTTTCGATGTAGTCATCTAAAATGAACTGAGTAACTTGGGTTGTCTTCCCACAACCAGTCTCACCACTTATAACAGTTACTTGACTACTGTTTATAAGGCTCACGAGTTCCTGTTTTAAACACAAAAAGAAACAGAGTACATAGCCCTTTTTTTTGTATCCATCTTCTAACAACTACAAATTTAAAGCACCTTCAAAAACTATCCAGTTAGACTGATGTCTATTCTTGTTTCAGTTTTGCCTGTGGTAGAAACCAGTTCTCACATTCAAATTCATATTCACCTATGCCTGGAAGAGCCTAAGTAAGCCCTTTCCTGCTCTCCATCTCCAGAAGCAGAACACAAGACAACAGAAGTAGTTGTTTAGAGTTAAGAGTGGACTTGCTAACTTTCTTCCTACTACAAGTCTTTTAAGAGTCCAATATTTCTGCCTGGTCAAGAATCTAGAGCGCCTAGGAAAGAGAGAGATTAGCCTTCTAGCTTCTCACAAGAGCAATGCCGTAAGTGCTGGAAGAGTCTTCATGCCATCCCACCTACTATCATTGAAAAGTGAGGCTGGAACAGCCATCTAAACCACTGTAAAGGACATACCAAGGAATGTATTCATGCAAACACACAAGCCAGTTATGGGAACAACCGATGCAACAGAATACTGTGGTTTGGCTACTGGTTCTGCACAGAGAACATGAAAACTCAGCAGAGGATAGAAATGCTGACTGTCTTGTTAGATTGATTATATCAACCCATAACATTTGTGTATGAACTTTAACTTGTTGCAGTCTTTAAGCTAAGTATGGCAACTAATGCAGAAATAGGTATATTAAATTCCGTAAGCAGTTGAGCATGAATACTAGGTTGCTTTTTTAAATTATCTATAAATTCCGTGCTATGCCACTAAGTACTTACACCTTCATAGAAATGGTCTATCCTATAGCTTCAACAGGTTTCCTTCCAAATCTTAGTGTTCATTTGAATTAAGTCTTGTTTACCTTAAAGATTAAGGTATATAATTTCATAATATGTATTTACCTTTCTCATCCCATAAGAAGGCAGCTTTTCACGAAATTTCTGTAAAGTGAACAATAAAAGTTCAATGAAATGAAAGCATCTGATGGAACAAGTAATAAATGTGGTAACACTCAAGTTTAATACAGCTTGAACAACATTTACTAGTATTACTTTATGAGCTTTAAGCAGCAATCCAATAGAATTTCATGCAACACATATAGCCAAGTCTAATAACTATAATCTGGTAATCACAAAGTTATCCACAGAGAAGCACCTCACATTTTCCAAGCCAATTTGATCACCACCAAATTAATGCTTTCTTTTATTTAAAGAGAAATTATGAATAAGAGCAGAGGAGGAAGTAGCAATGCTATGAGTCTTTAGCCCCCAAGTAAGATCATTGCTGAGTAGTAGTTTTTAGTACCACCCTGCACTTCTTGCCCGTGAGCTCCTCCTTGCACTTCACTAAGAACAAAAATAGAGATGCCACGTGTTTTTTCCTCACATCCTAAATGGCAGATGAGTACATAGAGATCCTGTGGGCCCACTCTGATGACTGGCATGTCCACCGCAGCAAGGAAAACAATCTGGATCACAATTCATTATATAACTGTTTGAGATGCTAAATTAAATAACACACATTCCACTCACAGTTCTCCATATACAACATTTTAAAAGACTAATTAAAAAATACTAGTTTAATATATTTATGCAAGTTCTACTAAACGTTTCTTTGAATCACTGAAACAGTTGTATGTTCTTAAATGTAAGTGATACCTGCATTTCAATATATCTGGGATCAAATCTTTTCTTTTCTAATTCTTCATTAAGTTGCTCATCTAAACCAGTATCTGGCTTATTTTCTTCTAAGAGATATTCTGAGTCTCGATCTAGGAATGTTTTCCCCAAGATGGGTCTTGTTTTCTCAGGAGCCTTCTCCACAACAGGTTTCTCCACAACTGGTTTTGGTTTCACAGGGGCCTCCTTTGTGTACCTAGGACAAGTTTTATTAGTTGTAAATCTTCCAACTCCTAGAAGGATACATGTCAGTAGTTCAGGTGAATTCTGTATTTAAAATTCCGGACTACAATTCTGTATGCTGCCACGATTATCCATGATTAACTGAAATCAACAGATCCTGCAAATAGTTACTCAGGTGGCAACTTCCTGCTCGGCTTGCCTGCACTTTCTTCTCCTCTCCCCGCCCCCAGCCCCACCAGTCCCCAGGCTGCCCTTTATATCAAAACTAACTACAGGGATGACAGTTGCACATTTTGCTTTCTCTCTCCCTTAGAAGGATCCTGACAGAAAGAGACCACCACCAATTCAGTCACCATGCCACATCTGGATGGAAGGTGCAATTTAGGAATCTGCAGCTTACTGAGTGGTGGTGGGGGATTACTCTATCAAGATGAGCATCCAACAGCTGTTAGAGTTCAATACATAATTATGCCCAGGATCCTCTATCTTCATTTTTAATTCTCCAAACCTACCAAATTCAATTTTTTTTAAAAGTCATGGCTCAGTGGTAGAGCTTCTGCTTGGCATGCAAGGTCCCAGGTTCAATCCCTAGCATCTCTATTAAATAAAGGACCAGGTTTTAGGTGATGTGAAAGGACTCTGCCTGAGACCCTGGAGAGCCACTGCCAGTCTGAGTAGACAATGCTGACATTGATGGACCAAGGGTCTGATTCGGTATAAGGCAGTTTCATGTATTCATGAATGTATCAATCAAATAATTCCAGATAGCTGGATAAATTTTATTGATCAGTATTACTTCAGTCATCACGATGCTTGCCAGCAGCCTGTTTTGCCACTTCCGTTTTTGTGATGTGCTGCTGCAGAAGGGCAAGATGCTATCGAGTACACAAACACATAACAGACATTATTATGGAAAGTTTCACCATTGCATAGGGCAAATGATCTTTCACTTAGTTTGAAATTAAATTCTTCCCTGCCTGTTTACAAAAAAAAAAAAGAAGAAGAAGAAGAATTTCAGCCAAGACAAAAAGCCTTATTTACCCTTCCTCATCAGACCACCAAGACATGGCTTCTTGTTCTTTTTCATTTTTGTTCTGGACAGTGTTCAGCAACTGCACAATCTGTTCTTCTCTGCGTTCATCCATACGCACCACAGCTCTCTAGAGTATGGAAGAAAAGCACACTTTGTTCAAGGAAAATGTAAAAGGACAGCATGCTCAAGGTCCAAGATGCAATCATATTCTTGCTTTAGCTATATAAATGACCATTGCTATCCAAAAGTATAAAAGCAGTAAGGTTGAGTATTCTCCCACTCTCCTATCTTTTAGAGGAAAATGAAAGGCACAATTTTTTAGAAAAGCCTTCAGAAGGGTATATAATTGTTGTGGGGGATCAACCGGAGGTTAGGAGTTTGGGAGTGCTCCAGGACCCCCCCTTAACGATGGAGGCCCAGGTGGCAGCCACTGCCAGAGCAGCCTTCTATCATCTACGGCTGGTGTGGCAGTTGGTCCCCTTCCTTAGCTGCGACGATCTGGCCACAGTGATCCATGCGACGGTTACCTCGAGGCTAGACTACTGTAACGCTCTCTACATGGGTCTGCCTTTGTCACAAATTTGGAGGCTGCAGCTGGTGCAGAATGCAGCGGCCAGGTTGTTGGTGTGTGCTCCTAAATGGGAACACATCCAACCTGTGCTGAAAGCGCTGCACTGGCTGCCTATAGTGTACCGGATTCGCTTCAAAGTGCTGGTGCTTACCTTTAAAGCCCTACATGGCCAGGGTCCGGCATACCTGAGGGACGGCCTTTCCCCACACAGGCCCCAAAGAGCACTTCGGTCGGGGTCACAACACAGCCTGGTGACCCCGGGCCCTAAAGAGGCCAGGCTTGCTGCCACGAGGGCCAGGTCCTTTTTGGTGGCGGCTCCTACATGGTGGAATGAGCTCCCGGAAGAGATCAGGGCCCTGCGGGACCTCTTACAGTTCTGCAGGGCCTGCAAGATGGAGCTCTTCCACCAGGCTTTTGAGTAGGAGCCGCCGCCGCCACTACCACCACCGTGCAACTGCAGAGCAGTATTGCCGGGTTGGGCCGATTGGTCATCTGGAACATCGTGGCCCATGGCATCCCCCCTCTTTGATCCCTCCCTGATATGCAATGGGGGAGTGTGTATTTATAGTGTTTCATGTATCCTGTTTGATGTGAATTTTAGTCTTAATTGTTTTAACCTGTTTTACTTTTACTGCACTTTGTGCCTATGTAAGCCGCCCTGAGCCTGCGTGTGGGGAGGGCGGGGTATAAATGAAATAAAATAAATAAATAAATAAACCTATATGAGTGGCTTGATTGGTGCTGCAGGCCTCCACTGGTATTGTTCTATTGGTTTTGTATTATTCTTAGTGTCCCGAACACAGGAAAAGGCAGTGTCTGTGTGTGTATTACTATTCTAAACAGTATAGAGATAGCAATGCAATATATGCTATAAATATAATGTTTTCATATAAAGCTCAAGAAAACATTCTGAGAAGCAAGCACTGACCACACAAACACTGGGAAACCCCTGAAATTATCAAAGATGAACTGATGTGATGTAGTGGCTACACAATTCACTTTCAATTGCAAAGCCTCAGATTAAAATTTCCACTCAGGCATTACAGTCATTGGGTGACCTTGAGCCAGTCAATGTCCACAGATATGAACTAGCTCACAGGGCTTCGAGAAGATGAATTTGGGGAAGGTGACATCCTGCCCCTGGAATTAAGATCACAGAAACAGGCCCTCCTGACTGTCCCACCAATCAAAGAAGCTCATCTGGTGGGCACATGAGAGAGACAGACTTTTCAGTGGTAGCTTCACAATTACGATACGCCTGGTCCCCTCACTTCACATGTTGCTCTTTTGAAAAATCCCACCAAGTAAATAAATAATGTAGTTAGATTGGATTGTGTTGCTTGGAGAGTCACCTAAGCAGGTCTCTGGATAGGCAGCATGTAGATTTTTAAAATAAATAAGTAGGGTATAAAGTTAACAGACTGCAAACTGAGAACTGGTGCCACACCACAGTGTCAGTTATACTTAGGTGCCTCCCCAAGATACGGTACAATAAAACACAGGTAACCATGAGAATAGAGAATTTTGACAGGTGCTAACTCTACCACAATATTACAAGAGCGCTGGAGACATCTACACCAAAATTCATGTTTCTGGTAAAGCCCTACAGTTCATACCACATCATCGGGCCATTCTACTCAGATCTCTAGATTACCTTTCGGCTAGCATTTTGAGATTGGGCCTTACACCGAGAAAAAGTGGGAAAATATCTGTTAAGTAGACAAAGTTTTATAGTTTGAGATGGCAGTGGATGGATTTGATTTACCATCCCAATCCTTTGCAATGTGTTTGCAAAGTGTTGCAAAGTGTTGCGTCAGAGTCACTAATAGCACACCTGAAGGGTCAGGGACATGGCTCAGTTGTAAAACATTCTGCTTTATAAACCCAAGTTCAATCCTGAGCACCTTCAGTTAAAAGAATCAGATATCAGATGATGTGAAAAGCTTCAACCTGAGAATTGCTGCTAGTTCCAGTAACCAATACTGACCTCAAAAGACAATAATCTGACTCAGTATGAAGCAGCTTCAGGTGTTCACGCCTGACCCCAAAGGGATAGCCAAGAAAAGCAAACCACAGAGAGCAAGAGGCACTGCCTCCATCTACCATGAACTTCTAGGAGTATGACTTAAATGGGCCGTGTGAATAAGGCAGATGCATTTTTCATAGATCTACAGTAAAGTATACATACACATAGTAATGTCGTGTGCACTACTTCAACCAGGACTGACAGCAGATCGCTATCTAATTCCGTCAGAAACCCAGATTTTGTGCCATGTAACATGAGGGGAGTGTTTTAGACAAAAAACCTAGTGGGGAATCCGGCCTGATAACGTGCTGGGCTAACGTGTCCGGGGGAGGAAAGTTGGGAGAGTATATCTGCCCCCCTCCCCGCTCTCCTGGTGACGTCTCACCTGCTGCCTCTCAGCCTCTTTGCTCTTCTCGCCCTGCCTCCGTGCGTACCATAAGCCTATCTCGCGGCCCTTCAGGTGAGGAGGTGGGCGGCCGCGGCCGCCGCCTCTTCCTCCTCCCCCTCCTCCGCCGCCGCCCCGGCCTCCGGAGGACGAGGACGACGACTGGGAAGAGCGAGGCCCGCCGCCACCGCGGCTCCAATCCCGACGATGCTCGTAACTCATCCCGTCACTGGCTTCGGGCGCAGCCGGTAAGGAAACAGAAGGAACCGGTAAACACAAAGAGCGCCGGAAGCAGATCCCATAAGGCTCGGGCGAAACGGAACACTTCCGCTGGTAAACGTCGGTAGCTCACGCGCAGGCGCAAACAGGGCGGAGGTACTGTGCTCTGCCTTGCCCGCCCGTCCCTTCCCCTCCCATACAGGCGGGGAAGGGACGGGGCTGGGAGGCGTCCAGGGGTTTCTCCTGAGGGGAAGAGAAGGGAGGGCGGGAGGAGGAGGAGGAGGAGGAGGTGGCGGCCGCGGCGAGAGGCTCGCACTGGCAGCCGTTATGCGCGTGTCAACATTCCAGAAGCTTTGTTTTCGTTTTCGCCTTGGCGCCAATCGCGCGTCAGCCTTCGGCGTCTCATGGATTCTGGGGAACCCCATCCCCGTTCCGTGGCAGGTAGACCGTTTGCAGGGCTGCGCTGCTTCCCGCCAGCTGATGAACCAGTGCAAGTGTTCAAGTTCTGCATGACTCCTTCATCAAGCAGGGTTTTAGAAACAAAGGGTCGGGGGGGTGGGGGGGAGAGATGTTTCGGACCCTGATCTTAAGAACCTTCTTTGTATCTTGAGTAGAACTCCAAGCAGCTTTGAATAAAGCGCTGGGTGGACCTTCGATCAGTCAGTCTAGCATCCTGAATATCTATCGCACGCTTCCTAAGAAGTAAGCCCTGCTTTATTCAATGGCCCTAGTTTTGAATAAACATGCATCGAACCGGGGTGTACATTTGCTTGGAAACTGAAGTTGCTTACATTTATTTTTACTTTTTAGAACATACTCGTGCTACCTCTCCAGAGTAACAGCGCGAGGCAACTTACAATAAATAAATGCATAAATTAAGATGTAATTCTTACTTTATTCAGCATGTTTATTTCAGAATAGAAGTTTGCGGAACTGACTACAGAGCTTGCAAGATGTCCGTAACTAGCAGAACTAGAACCCCGCTTTTTTCAGTTATCTTAACTTTGTTCCAAGGAGTGACAGCATAGGTTCACATCCTTCTTTATCCCACTCAGATCCCAGTTCTCAGCAGATTTTTGCACAGATACCTATTTTAGGAAAAGTCTGAACCTTATTTGGAAGTAGATCTCATTTTGTGTGTGTTTCATTTCCACACCAATGTGTCTAAAATTGAACTATTGCAGCTCTAATAAGTATTCAGAAATGAGTCTCCCAGAGGGCAGTGGGATTTAATTAAAGAAAACTGCAAAGGCTTGCAACAGGATTAATTGCACCTAGCTGATGTGTTAACTATGCATGGAATAAGTTTGCAATAGGGTTGCCATTCTCCAGGTAGGGACTGGAGATCTCCCAGAATTACAACTGATCTCCAGAGGTTCCTCCCCTGCCCTCCCCAGACTCCATCCCCAAATCTCCAGGAATTTCCTAATCCAGAGTTGGCATCCCTATTCTGTAAGGTTTAATGGGATTAAGTAACTGGAGAGGATTGGGCTGCAGGTTGCAAGCCTATACACATTTACTTGGCAGTAAGCACTGGTGATTGCAGTGAGATTTACAGTGCATGTAATTGGAATGCAAATTGGACAGGACATAAATGAGATTACCTTTTCATGGCTTCTGTTAAAAAAATCACTCCCCCAGTAGCTTACTTATAACAAACATATTCAGTGTTCCCTCTAAGCTGAGTTAGTGTGAGCTAGCTCATAGTTTTTTAGCCTGCGGTTCACACATTTTTGTCTTAGCTCAGGAAGGACGGCTCCAGGGCAAACTAATTTATGCAGTAGCCAAATCGCTCACTCACAACTTTGTTGCCAGTAGCTTATGAAGTTGAATTTTTGCTCACAAGGCTCCGCAGTTTAGAGGGAACATTGGACATATTCCCTATAGTGTGCATTGATTACAATAAGTGATATGTTATCTGTGATCTACCTGTTTAGCATTTTTTAATAGCTGACAAAAAGTCTCTGTTAAACTCCTGCACAAGAGTGAATGCTGTGTGAGACACGATCAAAACTAATTATCCCACAGAGGTATATCTCAAGTGGCTGCTCATAGCACACTACAAAGACACAATCAATAACTTCTTTCCAGCATGAGTAATCTCAGCACCATGACCTCTGGCACTCACCTTATGAGACGCACTCTATTTGCAGACTGAAAGGTGATGCTCTTCCACATATGTGTTTCTTTATTGTTTTAAAAATAAAGATTGCAAAAATACCGTTTTAAATCATCTACATTTAGGATTCAAATATATTGTTAAATAATTTTGGAAATTCTGCAAATAAAATAAATAACATCTATAATGATCTATTAGATAATTTGTTTTTTTTAATCTAATCAATGTGGTCCTAAGCTTGCACATTTGATTACATTTGTGAGTCAGACAGCAGAAGTAGTGCTTAGAATGTCTGACTAGGATCTGGGAGGGCCAGGTTTGAATCCCCACTCTGCCAAGGAAGCTTGCTGGGGCATCTTGGGCCAGTCACATGCTCTCGCCCTAACCCACTTCACGGGATTGTTTGGAGGATAAAATGGAGGAGAGGAGAACAAGGTAAACCACTCTTGGTCCCCATTGGGTAGAAAGACAGGATATAAGTGAAGTAAATAAATAGCTGTTTATTGTTGGTTTATAGATTTTTAGAAGGGTAATGCGTAAAAATTACTTGCTTTGTTTTTAAATATGCATCTGTAGAACTGAGTTTAGGGTGTGTTTTGGGAGGTCTCATCTTCTCCAGCATTTTGTTCTAGCTCTGTGATTTAGTAATTAATAGTCCTCTTGTATAAGGATTCTGAAACACCTGCTGGTTATGCTTACTTCCCATTTGCCAGAGGTGATCAGGTAGTCAATTAACAGGCTGTTTGCAACCTGTTACACGTGGTCACACATGATGCTGCTTTATACTGAATCAGACTGTTGGTCCATCAAGGTCAGCACAGTCTACTCAGACTGGTGACAGCCATCCAGAGGCTTAGGCTGAGGTCTTTCACATCACTCACTACTTGATCCTTTTAACTGGAGGTGCCGGGGACTGAAACTAGAACCTTCTCCATGCAACCTTGTCCACTGAGCCACAGCCCCTCTAATCTCTTACACAGGAACTTCCGCCATCAGATGTAGACTTCCAGCTAAACAGGGATCAGCTGGGAGCCAGCTTCTGAGCTCCTGCTGGGGAAGTATTGCTCTGCACCTAGCAAAGTTTTTGTTGGGGGTGGGGAGAACCAGGAGCCAACTTCCAGCTGAGCTGATCAAATGGAAGTTGCTTTCTTCCAATCTCCCATCCTGGAAATTTTGCTACCAGACTAGGTGAGATGTAGCAAATGGGGATGGGGCAGATAAGAAACCTACCTAATTTCTCCCCACTCCAAGCTGTCAGCTGTGGTTGTAGAGAGAGGAGATTGCTCCTGTTCTCTGCAGCTCAAGCTCTCTGTTGCTTCTCTTCTCACTCCAAGCCAGGGGTCATTTCGTAGAAAAAGAGCTAGGGGAACTCATTAGCAAAACTCATTAGCATATGCCACACCCCCTGACATCAGGGGCCTGGCGGTGGACCTGCAAGGCCAGCGGGAATGCGAGGAAGCCCCGCCAAGGCCCTCCCTGGTCCCAGGCAGGCAGGGGTGGGGAGAGGCGGGGAGGAAGCAACTTACCCTCTTCTCCTGCCTCCTCCTGGCTGAATGAGGGCTGGAAGCGGAGCGGCCAGAAGCAGGGGGCGGGGCTTCGTCATGTGCCCTGCCCCCTTCTCCTCACCCGGGGGAACTGCGTTCCCCCGCGTTCCCCCCCCCCCCGAAATGACCTCTGCTCCAAGCTGTTGGCTTAGGCTGCAGAGAAAAAGAGAGAAAGATGCACTTTCTCCTTTTTGCAGTGGGGTGATCAAACATTGCTTCTGTCCCTACCCAACTTGGAGAGGAAGGAAGACTTCTCCTTACCTCTTTGTAACTTCACTATGTAGCTATTTTTCTAAGGATGGCGGGGGGGCGGGGGAGTTGAATCAGAGCCCAGCTCCCGATCGACCAGCAGGCAGCAACACACTTGTTTTAGTTGCTTGTTGCAATTCGGATGTATCTCCAGTTGGTTCACTATTTGATTGCAAGTGTCAAATGGGAAATTCAACTACCAATTAGATTCCTTACTCTTGTTACCTTGAAGATTACACTGTCATGCTGATCAGTGGTTCCAGAATGTCATTTTCTGCAGAGGATATGTGAGGTTACACGGGGTGCACAATAAAGGCATCAGAAAGAAACTGTATGGTTGACGTCCTTCACCAAATCCATAGTAATAATCTGTGTTCTGGAACTGTTACCATGTGTGATGAGGGAGTCGTGTTTAGCCCAGACTCACTCTAGGATTGCCTGAGCACAAGAAAGAAAATCTGCTGTAGTCACAGTCTTGTACTAAAAGAGTGGCTGACTTAACACAAATGGCTATAAAGGGACCTTCAGACAGTGGCAAAGCACCTCCATTTGCTTTGAAGCAATGCTAAAAGAGTGGAATCAGAAACAAAGTTTATTGTGGGGAACAATACAAGAAGTTGGCCTGGACAATTAGCAACCCAAGCAGTTGCAACAATAGCAGATTTGCAGCAATGCAAGCGACACTAAAAATGTTCATGCTGAGCATTAAATGTTTCAAGTATGCAGACTGTGCAATATATTCCACTCAAGAAGGAGGAAACAACAGGTGAATGAAGCAGAGTGGGAAGGCCCTGTTACCTATCTATGCAGGTTCCAAGCAGAGGTCCATATACCCAAGTAACAAAATAATCCAGAAAGTAAAAGCAAAAAGAAAACGGGATGTTTTACATGCACTGAGGTCCTGTCCATACGAGGCGGTTTGGGCCGGGAGCGGGACGGAACGGGGGCGGAGCAAACGGGCACGATCCCACGGCAACATCTGGGAATCGTTGCCTGCCCGTCCCTGTTCCGTCCCAAACGGTGATACCGCGCTGTAAAAAAAACCCACCTACCTAGGTGGTTGTATCCTTTGAAGCGCCGCAAGCCGGGCTGTGGGATCGGGCGGCGCGTCCTTCCGCCGCCGCATCCCGGCCCCCGGCCGTACTGCGCATGCTCGAGCATGCGCAGTTCGGCAGCGTCCCCCTCCCATCGGACTTTCTTCCCCGGCATCTGATCGTGCCGGGGAGCGATGCGCTGCGACTGAGGGGATTTGTGGGATCCCACCGCAGCGTCTCAAGTTCGGTGCGGCTCTGAGTAGCCGCGTTTCAGCCGTCCCGTGTGGCAGCAGCCTGAGAATGGCTACCTCCATACCTACACAAATGAAGACAATCAAAACTATCCAGGCAGGATCTTCAGCAAGAATGTTGAACCAAAGCAAGATCTGGAGAGAAGAGTTCTGAGTTAAAAATATCCTTTTCTTTTTAGAAAATGAGGCAGGGAGTGGAAAGGGACAGGTCCTGGGCATTGTTCCCTCTAAGCTGAGTTAGTGTGAGCTAGCTGACAGCTTTTTAGCTTCTGGCTCACACATTTTTGTCCTTAGCTCAGGAAGGAGGGCTCCAGAGCAAGCTAATGCATGCAGTAGTCAAATCGCTTGCTCACAACTTTTACACCAGTTGCTCACAAAGTAGAATTTTTGCTCACAAGACTCCACAGCTTAGAGGGAACATTGGTCCTGGGGAAAGACTGAGGCAAAGTGGAGGTGTGTTTGCAAAGTGTCTTGCAGTAGAATTCCTCTACAGAGTCATTCCAGTCTATTTGACTGGCATAACTGCTATAGGATTGCCCTGCTAGATATTTCATTAACCTGAGTTTTTGGCAGGAAATTCCAATAGCCTTAATTACATTACTGGGCTGTCTGAGCTATTCGTGAAGGATGCTAATGTGGGCAGGAATGTTAATGTGGCTAAATGTACCTTGATTAATTGCTTGAGAGGTCCTAATTAATGATCTGGTTGCCTGGTACCAGGATCTCTGCACTCTTGGTCAAAGCAGAAGCCTTCAAGGGCTGTCCATATGAGCCCCTTGCAGGAATGAATCGTTACAGTTTCATCATCTCTAATTTTCTCAGTAATCTTGCTGTGAAATCCAACAGCATAATCCTAAATAGTGTATTGCCCTTCCAGCTTTTTCACTGGTCATAAAAGGAAAAAGGGAGGCCCCTTTGACCACCCAAAAAGACTATGCCAAGGACTGTAGAACAACATGGACAAAATAATCCATACAGGGCAGGGACTGTAATAAGAAGGGGAACTGTAAGAGACTGAGTGACAAAACTGGCTACATCCAACTCACTAAATGAACCTGCTCTGCTCAGGATTGCACTGTAATGATCAAGTTCAGCATCAGGGAAGCAAGGGATAATGGTGACAATAGGAGCAGTCTACCCATGTATGTCTCCTTACCATTGACTTTTGCTAAATGCTGAAGATGCATAGAAACAGGGGAAAGATTAAGAGTTGCATGCAGCTTGAGCTTCCGGAGTTAAATTTAAAGCCACCCTCTGAATGGTACGTTGCTCTACCCCTGCAGCTCAGTGAGGAAAGCTGCCTTGTACCTTGTACAAGGACCCTGCCTTGTAAAGCAGAGTGAAGTCAAAACACGATTGCAATCCAATCTTCCTGAATGGTCATCTGTTAATTCAGAAATTTAATAAAAGTGCAGTGAGATGGTCTATTTTTCATACGTGCACACCAACTAAGGCTAAGTGCTCTAAGGGCCATGTATGAACTATGCCTTGTCATTGGGAATCAATGTGGCAACCAGTTCAATTTAACATCCATTGTCAATTACTGTTCTGTGGTTCCGTTCTCTGAACACTGGTGGGCTCCAGAATGTGATTTGGAATGAGGCTACCATACCATTTAGATATTAATTTTAAACAGGTCTACTCAGAAACTTCCTCTGGACTATTCGGTGGGGCTTACTCCCAGGAAAGTGCTGTTAAGATTGCCCTGTTAGTCTGGCATCCATAGGAACAGACCCATATGGACTGGGATTTAGGGAGAACTGCACAGCATTTGTTATGAGCAGCCAACACGGAGAACATATTTTGTGTCTTCCTTACACTCTTTCCTTCGCAAATCTGGTTCTCTGTGCACATCAAGTTACTGAAAAACAGAATGGTTCTTTTGCTGCCTAGGTAACCATAACATCTTATCTGTCTAGTTCAGAGTTATTTATGTCATCACTTCTGCTTATGTAAATTGAAGATACTTTCAGCAAATTTTTACAAATAGCTACTGAAATTACAGTGTCCTTTTCTCAAGATAATTCCCATAAAGCCAGAACACCCCCACCCCTTCCCTTCATTCTCAAGATGTCATGAAAGCTTGGTTTAAACCTCAAACATTGGATTCACTTCCTGTGTGCATTCTGTTGTGGGAATGTGGTAACATCTCCATGGTAATGTTGCTCCTTCTTAATCTCTGAAATTGATTAATGGCAATGGGATTGCTAATTATGCAGAAGAGCCAGTTAGTGAAAGATCTTTGTTTTTGAAAGTGCAGGTGCGCATGGAATGTAATTAAACATTCTGGATGGGTCGGCCTCAAACAATGAAATATATCAACTGAATTTGAAGCATAATTGAATTTTGACCATTTTCAGGTTATCGGTATCATTTATTTATATTTATTATTTATTATTTATTATTCACATTTTTATCCCGCCCTCCCCTCATTCAGTACTTGTGTATATTTTTTAATGAATGAAACAGAAAAAAAATGTAAGATGGCTGGCAAATAGGGATGAACTACACAGTGTCAGGTCATAGGCCCACCTTTGAACGTATTTATTTATTTATTTATTTAAACTTATATCCTGCCTTCCCTGCAAGCAGGCTCAGGGCGGGTTCCATCGGTATCAATGCAATACAATTCAATTAAAAATGACTTTAAAACAACAATTTAAAACAATATAGAATCATAAAATACTGTGTAAAATAAATTAAATCAGATGTCAATTAAGATGTCAATCACATCAATTATGAGACAACAAGTGGGTACCCATATGTCTATTTGGATCCAAGCTATTGATGGGAGATCAGCCGCCTTACAGGCCCTGTGGAATTGTAATAAATCCCGCAGGGCTCTGATCTCCTATGGGAACTCATTCCACCAAGTGGGGGCCAGTGCCAAAAAGGTCCTGGCCCTAGTCGAGGCAAGCCGGACATCCCTGGGGCCAGGGACTACCAAAATATGTTGATTTGTGGACCTCAGTGCCTTATGGGGCTCATGTGGGGAGAGGCAGTCCCGAAGATATGCTGGCCCCGACCATGTAGGGCTTTAAAGGTAAGCAGCAGCACCTTGAAACGGATCCGGTATTCAACAGGCAGCCAATGCAGTTCACACAGACCTGGGTGGATACAAGCTTGCACAGGCATTGTCATCAACACCCATTGTTTAGAAATATTGATTTCTAAAAGCCCCTGCCTTCCCCTGGAATGTCTTCTGATACCATGCTGTGCTGTATTTCCTGTTGAGGCCAAGTGGTGGGCCCCATGGCCTTGGTTGCCATACCATAAATCCACATTCTTCACACCTCCACGCTGGGAGAGCCCAGATGGCCTCTCCCAAGCATGTCAGAAGCTCACGTAGCTGATGGCCGTTGCCATGACCACCAACAGTTGGACACACACCATTCCACTCCCTATTGGCCCCTGGCCAGGGCTAATTTGGGATAGGGATTGCACTATATCTGGTCATTCCCAATGAGAGGAACTCTCTTCTTCTCCTGCTATGCTCTGAAATCCAGAGAGGATAGCATACTCTCTGGGTGGTTGTTAAATGTATTGAAAAGTATGGGCTTCCCCCCTCATTCCAGGACAGGCGTGGGGGCAGGATCCTATACATGGCACGTTCTGCACTAGCTGCAACTTCCAGAGCAGAGTCAAGGACAGACCCACGTATAGGGAGTTACAATGTATGGGTCACTGTAGCCAGGTCCTGGGGGGTGAGATATGGGGCCAACTGCCTGATCTGCCTCAGATGGAAAAAGGCAGACCTGGCAGTGGTGGTGACCTGGGCCTCCTTAGAAAGGGAGGCATCCAGGAACATCCCCAGACTCTTTACACTCAACATTGGCACCAATGGAGCCCCCTCGAAGGCTGGAAGCTTGATTCCCCAACCCAGTCCCCCAAGACACATGTGCAGGACCTCTGTCTTGGATGCATTTAACTTTAGTCAGTTCTGCCGCAACCATCCAGCCATAACTAGATGGCTGAGGGGTGACATGATAGAGATTTGTAAGATTAAGCATGGGATAGAGCAGGTTGAGAAAGAAGTCCTTTTCTCCTTTCTCACAATACAAGAACTCATGGGCACTCAATGAAATTGCTGAGTAGTCGGGTTAGAACAGATAAAAGGAAGTCCTTCTTCACCCAAAGAGTGATTAACACATGGAATTCACTGCCACAGGAGGTGGTGGCAGCTACAAGCATGGACAGCTTCAAGAGGGAATTAGATAAGCATATGGAACAGAAGTCACTCAGTGGCCATTAGCCACGAGGTATAGATAGGAACTCTCAGGCTGGGGCGAGTGATGCTCTGAATTCTTGGTGCTTGGGGGTGGGGGGCAACAGTGGGAGGGCGTCTAGTGTCCTGGCCCCACTAATGGACCTCCTGATG
Organism: Gekko japonicus; assembly: GCF_001447785.1. Taxonomy (NCBI): domain Eukaryota; kingdom Metazoa; phylum Chordata; class Lepidosauria; order Squamata; family Gekkonidae; genus Gekko; species Gekko japonicus. Next base: position 258,627 of record NW_015160895.1, on the reverse strand, counting down.
GCACCTAGTACTTTTGGCCACTGTGTGACAGAGTGTTGGACTGGATGGGCCATTGGCCTGATCCAACATTGGCTTCTCTTATGTTCTTAACTTGTAACACCCCGTCCAGATCTCTTGGGGCCATGTCCAGGTGGCCGTCCATCAGTAGATAGAGTTGAGTGTCATCCGCATACTGCTGACAACCCAGCCTATACCTCTGGATAATCTGGGTGAGGGGGTGCATATAGATATTCAACTCCCCCCAAGCGCCACCCTCTTTCCTTGACCCTGGAGAAAGGAGGGTGAGCCACTGCAAGGCAAGCCCCCGTATCTGAATTTAGATATAAATATGTGTTTCACAGGTGACTTCTGTCAATCTTTGCTGAATGTGTTTCACTCTATAAAATGATGAAGTACTTACATTATGGTCTTTTGTGTAATACCATGTTCTTTCTTTAGAAACAGGAAAGATTACTGCTTTCTTTTGACAGTTTAAAAGGACAAACATTGTGATCGAAGAGAATCCTAATCTCTGTGAAATCCAATTACTAAGCATTTGAGCTATCTCTGTAGTATACTTAGGGATGCTGTAATTCTGAAATAAGTAGAGTCTTGAATGGATCTGTGAATCCACTGAAATAGATTTTTTTTAATGTACCACAGATGACATTTGCTATAGACTGCCAACCATTCAGTTAAATTTCTTCAAATGTTGAGTTATGCAGGAAACTGTCAAAACACGGACCTCTGTAAGAGTAAGATAAACTATCTTGTTATTGTATGAAGAAGAAGAAGAAGAGGAGGAGGAGGAGGAGGAGATTGGATTTATACCCCACCCTTTACTACCCAAAGGAGTCTCAGAGTGGTTTACAATCTCCTTTTCCTTCGCATCCCCACAACAGACACCCTGTGAGGTAGGTGGGGCTGAGAGAGCTCTTTCGAGAACTGCTGGTGAGATAACAGCTCTGAATGAACTTGTAACTTACCCAAAGTCACACCAGTAGCTGCATGTGGAGGAGTGGGAATCAAACACAGTTCTCCCAGATTAGAGTCTGCACTCCTAACCACTACACCAAACTGGCATCACTTGGGAGACATCAGTCCCGACAGCAAGCTTGATTGACGGCGTATCAGTAGGGAGGTGGTCTGGCCTCAGAGTTCCGAGTCCACGGGTCACCTCAAGACTTACCCTGTGGCTTGGCAAACACAAGTTTGGTGGCCTAGGAAACCAGTTGATCCAGCAAGGCTCCTTTCCTCACCTTCAGCTTAAACAGGATGAAGGAAAGCATCTTCTGGATTTCAGTGGGCTAGGTTCTAATGGGGCCAGAATTCTGCAGGGGATTAAGTCAAGCTACAGCAATGGCCTTCTTCGCTGCACACTATCCTGGCTCTGCATCTTCTCTCTGCTGCATCTGTGTGAGCCCTCTACTTCTGCTTCTTGCCAGATGGGGGAGAATCTTGCAGGGCTGGTGGCTGAAGCGTCGCTGTCTCAGGATCTGGAAGGGCAACTGGACGTTCTGGTAGTGATGCCTCAACAGCTGGCTCCTTGGGGTCTAAGGGGGCTGTTACAGAGCTTGGGGGTCTCCCTGACTTCCTTGCATCTCTTCAGGTGACATTCCTGGTTCAATGGCCTCCTCTTCTGAGGATTCCAAATCTAAGTCCATGGACTGACCAGTGGCAGTCATGACAGCCAGCAAAACAGGCTGAGGAAGACAGAGCATGCTCATTGCCCTCCTGGAGCCACAGAGGGCAGAATGATTTACTGACTGACTTGGATAAACAATTAGGGACTGTGGCCTATACTGCTGTGTATAGCTTACTGTAAGTGGGATCCTATTATGTAATTTTTGCATGTTGCCATGTTCATACTTGTGCTGTGCTTCAGTTCTGTCTTTTAGATTTCTGGTTGGTTCCAGATTTCTACAATCCTAGTGCATTGTTTATTGAGTGTGCCATTTTTTGATTGTACTGACTCACTCTGTGTAATCCGCCTTGAGTCCCAGTGAGAAAGGTGGGCTATAAATAATGTAAATATTGTAAATAAATACTCAATGGGGGAGGAGATGTAAAAATGCATTCCTTTCTGCATAGGGTTGCCAGATCTGGATTGGAAAATACCTGGAGACTTTGGGGGTGGATCCAGGAGAGGGTGGGGTTTGGGGAGGGGAGGGGCCTCAGCATGGTACAATGCTGTAGAGCCCACCCATCAAAGCAGCCATTTTCTCCGGAGGAGCGGATTTCGGTCAGCTGGAGATCAGTTGTAAAAGTGGGAGATCCCCAAGCCCCACCTGGGGCCTGGCAAGCCTATTTCTGCATTCAGGGCAATGTGCAGGGATCAAGCCTTGGGAGAGCAATAGTGCATTTTGCCAAGGCCAAGAGATTGCAGAGACCCATGTTGTATCTTCATTATTATGAGGAATAAACCTGAGGCTAAATTGTAGATTATGCATGTGGTTCTTTATGGAAACTTCCCCTCTTGTATCTATGAGCTAGTATCTATTAGGCAGTATTCAACTCTCGTTAGATTTTCTGGAGCCAATGGAAAGCCGTGTTAGAGCAGAACAAGCAATATATTCTGTAGAGCAAATTGCTGACTGAGCTCAAGGCCTTCTTCGGTCAGAAAGAATATACTTGGGCAGCTAAACCAGGAATTTTAAAAAGCTAAACCATCCCCATGAATCCTATTAAATGATATTTACACTATTTAGTGAAGTATGCAAAGCCTTGGTGTAAATTCAGAAATGTGGAAAGTGTGAGTTGAGGGTTAAAATAAAAGCTTCCCCCCTCCCACAGCATGTGACTGTATATACGTATGGGATGGGATCATGATTCATGAATTCCTATGGGTACTAGTAGCCCCACACACCCCAAAATAAGAAGAGCCCTGCTGGATCATACCTGAGATCCAGTAGTCTGGGACTGCCATTCCAGGCTGGGAAATCCTTGAAGATCTGGGGGGCTTTGGTGGGATATAATACCATAGAGCTTGTGGAGAAACGCCATTTTATGCCTATGTTTAAGTTGGTGTGGGCCAGATAGGAGAGGACTATCAAACCTGAGGTAGGCTTTGGCCTAGTCTCCTCCTCATTCCCCCCCCTCCTGTCTCCAACCAGTAGTCAGAGGGCAGCTCCCTAGAGAGGACAGGAAGTCCATCAAGGCTGTGAGGAGATCTGCCCCAGAATGCTGCAGGAGGGAGAGGAACTTCCTGGGCGGGAAGGGCTGTTTGATATAGTGGAGCTTTTGGGCGGGAAGCCAGTCTTGGAGAATTGAGGTGAGTCTGCCTGAAGTCTGGAGCCAGTCATGTTGGGAGTTGTGCTAATCTAACTTCCTCCATTGAAAGCAAGTCATGTGCCTGCCCTGCAGACCATCTAGACAGGGTATGTGTAGTGAAGGGAGAGATGGAGCGATTTATTATCCACCTTTATTTTGATTCTTCAGTCCACTGTTAATATGCCTGTATGTAGTTGAGTGGTTTCAAAATAAATCATTTTACTGTTGACCCTGAGAAGTCCCTCTGTACCACATAGTTCCCCCAGCCACTTGGACACGCTAGGAGTGGGTTGGGGACTCCCTGAGGAGGAGAACAAGGGCAAAATGGTCAGTTGCCAACTCTCCAGGGGAGCCCCGAAGATTACCAGGAAGCCCCGAGGTGGGTTCCTAGCAACAGCAGAGGGAGGTTAGGAGGCTGTCCCACCTAACCAGAGCCCAAGACAGGGACAGTGGTGGTGAAAAACTGCCCCTTCAGGTGCCAGGTCAGGCAAAGGAGGGGTGGGCAGAGCGGGATCTGCCCGCAGATGCGGGCCCGTTCCGCCACAGAGCTCACCTTCCATACCAGCCATTTCCTGCAGAAGAACTGATATCTGTAGTCTGGAGATCAGTTGTAATTCCATCAGGCCCCACCTGGAGGCTGGCAACCCTATGGCCAGGAAACAGCATAAAGAGGCGAGGGCCCTCCCGAATGCTGGTGATTGGGCCCTGAGTAGGCCCTGGCTACATGAGACGTTTCCTGATCATCTAGCTTCTACTCTTGGAAGCCAGTGCTGTAGAGCAAACACATTATAGTAGTAGACCACTAAGCTTCAGAACTAGGTGAGGAGACAGCAGCTACTTATCTTGCCTTGGTGTCTTGCATTACTGCACTATTGGGAAAGATGAGTCTCCCTATTGTTTGAAGCACCACCTACTCCTGCTCAACTTAATGCCAATCATTTTCTGAGATACGGTATATGACTACATGAAGCAAAAGGCTTCAGTATTCAAAACAAATGTCCAGTGACATCAGCTGAAGGCCTTGGCCTTTGTAGTTACTGGTCGGTCACAGTGTGAAACAGGATGGTGGACTAGATGGATCACTGGGCTGATCCAGCAGAGCTGTTCTTACGCTTCTATGTTCTCGCCTTAAAGACTAACAACATTTACCCCCCATGTGAACTTTTGTGAGTCAGAGATCACTTTCTCAAATACAATGGGAAAAACAAAAACCTAATTTTAAGAATGTTCAGAAGGGGAGGGGGAAAGGGGGAGCCATTGAGCAAACCAGTGTTCTCTCTAAGCTGTGCATGTGAGCAGCCACTCATGAACACAGGAAGCCTCACTCAGCAGCCATCTGGAACCACACAGGGTCCTGCAATGCCCATTGTCCATTTTAAGATTACAGCAGTTATATTCCGCTCAGGATGTGAACTGCTCAACTCAGTAGGGGGGGAAATTAGAGGGAATGTTGTCTGAGGTCATAAATCATGTGTGTTTTTTTTAGTTATTGTCATGATCTGTGCAGGACTGGGAGCAAGGCCTAGTGAGGCCTGGTCCCAGGAGAGATCTGCATGGCAATGAAAGCAGACAGCCTACAATCCCCATAAGGCTTAGCAATGGGCTATAGCCAATCAGAGTACAGAGATTCTGTGAAGAGACTGTTGCATACTGTGAGGAGATGCGGTCTTAGCTGTTAACTGTGGGAAAATGGGGTTCTTCTTTCATCTCTCTCTGTGACCCGGTCACTGTGGGGAAAGGCTGGTCTGGGGGAGAGTAAGATCTCACTGCTGTTGTCTCTCTGTGGCCTGGTCTCCTGCGGGGTCTGGTGAGAGGAAAAGATCCCCCACTTGGCTCAGCATGAGTGTTAGGCAGGCTGTGGGTCTGGAAGTAGTAACCAGTTAGGAATAGTAATAGGTAGCTGCGTTACATTCTGTTTATTTTTCCTTTTAAACACTGCTGTGTATGTATATCCTGCCAACCTAGCAGTTCGAAAGCAAGAAATTGCAAGTAGATAAATACGTACCGCTTCGGTAGGAAGGTAACAGCGTTCCGTGCACCTTGGTGTTTAGTCATGCCGGCCGCATGACCACAGAAACGTCTTCGGACAGCGCTGGCTCTTTGGCTTTGAAACGGAGATGAGCACCACAACCCTAGAGTCGGATTCGACTGGCTTTCGAGCAAGGGAACCTTTATGTATGTTAAAGCACCTTGTCTTGTCTTGTTTTTCCCATGCCCAGTACTGTAAAAATAAACCCTTCCTGTTTCACTATTTCTCTGCCTTCCTCATCATGCTCATGTTTCTCGGCTATAAAGGGGCAATTTGAAGGGGCTTGGGAAGGTATCCTGGGCCTTCTCAAGGGACCGAAGTCCAGGGTGGTGGCAGCAGAAGGTGGAGACCCCCTTGGGGTCATGATAGTTATGCATATCAAATGTCTACCGTAGAGAGGCAGGTCCAGTCAGAGTGTCCCTGGTTTCCTGAGTCTGTTTTTTTCCTGGATGGAGTTTCTTCCTGGGTTGTGGTCTTGGGAATTCCCTAGTTTTCCTTGCTCCTGGATATAGTGGGAGCTTGTGGAAAATAATTCCTTTTATACTCACCCTTCTGCTGGGTGGGGCCCAACAGATTTATTTTAGCTGCTGGTGTTCTTCATGCATTTTTTAAAAATAGAAAGAAAAAAAACCCTTGATATTGCAATGTGTAAAACAAGCCGAAAATATAATTCCTTTGCACTGACTTCCAGCAGCTGTGAGAGCCACATAATGCTACCAAAATACTGACTGTATGTTTCGGGAGCTGATGACTGAAATGTTGCTTATATGTTCAGAAAACAGAATTTTAAAATAGGGGTTACGTATTCAATGTTTGACCTGTAAGCATTATGTAATATTACAACTCAAGGCAACAAAGAGCTCTCACCTACTTATCACTCCACAGCAATCTTGTATTCCTTATTTTGCTAAATGCTACAAGGTGTTTATGGAAACACATAATTAGCACAACAACAAAGCCTATTAGAGATAACACGATATAGTTACAGACTGGAATTAATTATCAATTTAGAAGGGCTAATGAAAAATAAGATTTCAAAGGAGCTTCCCCCCTCAAATGGGAGAAAAACCTGTACATGTCTTATTCCTCTTTCCATAATACTGGGCTGGCAATTTGGCTCCCTGTTGGAACATTTCCTGCTTGGTCCTAAGTGGCATTTCATGGAAGAGAGCCCCACTGAGTTAAATGGAGTTTACCACCATCTATATATTTGCTTGTTTAGGGGGCAGGGTTAAGCAGATAATTTTCTTTCATTATAGTATGTTACATTTTGTATATTTGTGGTTCTATCATTCATCATGTTTTATTTCCCTCCATGGTTGTTTTAGCATCATTACCCTTCCCAAGAATTCAGGATTGATCAGGTAAGATTGGGTGTGTGGGGGGGAAGCAGATAAATAATAGAAGCAGCAACCCTTGCTGGCAATGAAGTTTAGCTTTACCAAGGAAAAAAGCAGGTTTCCAAATGCTCAGAACCACTGAAGTTTGATATTCTTCTAAGCCAACTTACTATAGAGAGTGGAAGTCTTTGGGAAAATCTGGCTAATTTAAGAGTGACAAATCTGAAATCTGAGCTTCTTGTTTATCGGTGTGATATGAAATGCATTATTCAGTAGCTTAAAGCCACTGCTATCCATTTGGCTCAGGAGCAAGGTCTGCCTGGTTCTTCCATTTTTCCCTACGTTTTTCTTCCTAGGGATTCATTTATACATGGAACTGGCCAGATTTCATCTCTTTGAAGTCACCTTCAAAAAGGTCACTTTGACAACCATCCCATTACCCACAAATGTCAAGTCCGTGTTCTGATGCACGTTAAAGGTCACATGGGGGAAACGAGAATCAAAGAAAAAAAGGATGAAATAATTTCTCATTAGATATTTAAAAGGGCTTTAAACATTTAAATCCAACTGGGGGGGGTTCTAAAAATGATAAGCAATGCACAATTTCCAGTGTTCATTAATGCATTGGGGGGGGGGACATAAGCAAGGGGCCCTCGTGAGGATTGTGTGATCACCTCTTGACTGAGGGGGGGGGGAGAGAGAGAGACATACCCTGGCTGTTCACACTGCTGAAAAGGTTTGATTTTACCAGGGGTTCAGAAATAAAACACAAATCAGTAAGGCACTGAATAGAGAACAGCTTACAGAACCAGTAGAAGGAAATTTATTCATTTTCCATCATACAACAGCAGCACAGGACTTTACAATGAGACTGAGCTGAGGATGTTATATTTGAATGCATCTAAAGTCTAAACCAAGATAAACACAACTAGCCAGCATTTAAAATGTCATGTGTGATTTTGTTTTCTACATAAAAATATTGAAATCTCTAAAAAACAAAAAGTAAACAACAGAACAGGACTTGAAAAACTGAGATGACTTCAAATATCTCTGATTCCTTAGGCACCCAGTGTTCCTTCCACATCCCTGTATAGAAAAATTGCTTTCTGCTTTCTATATCCACATGCCTTCTCCTGTGATTACATTATGATAACATGCTGTGTCTTATTTCCTATTGCAAGCCAAATGGTGAGGCCACATGGCCTCAATAGCTATGCCATAAACCCACATTCTTTCATACCTTCATGCCAAAAGCCAGACCTCATGGCTCCACTTTCTGGCACACATGCGACCAGTCACGTACACAATGAAGTAGCTGGAGTTTGGGTCAGCTGACTGCAGGCAGGTCTCCAAACTTCCAGCCAATCCCACAAACCTGATGTTAGCAACCATGGCAACCAACAATTGTGCACACCCATGCCCACTCGCAATTGGCTGATGGCCACAACTAATTTGTGACTGGAATTGGGGTATAATTGATTGATCCCTATGAGAGTGAGTCTCTTAGCTCTCCCTTCCTCCTCTCGTCATTGTCTGTTTTATTGCACCTGAAATGCTGTCTCTTGGGAAACAAAGACCCGCTGTGTGACTTGGAGCACATGGGTGTGCAAAGATGGGATTTCCCTTCAAAATCCCTTGGACTATTCTGGACTGTTGGATGTTCCTGAATTGGTAACTATGAATCTTTAATGTGTAGTTAAGGCAAAGAGCCATAGGTTTTTCTTGTTTTCAGTAATCTCTTATAGTCTGTCAGCTAAGCTCTGTACTAAATAAAGATCCTTCTTATTGCTAATTTGTCTCTGATGTTGTAACTTGAACTCCAAGGCTAAATCTTGTGGAGTAAAAGTGTGCATCTCTGGAATGAGTTGCTACTGTGTTCTGTCCCAGATGCCAACTTAGGGTTTGGAATCTCTTCCCTTAGGAAAAGCAGGGACTAGTGAAAAGAGGTTCTGGTGGCAAATTGTCTGGAAACCAGAGAGGGTATACACCATCTCGTGGTTTGTTGTTTAGTGTACTGAAAAGTACAGGATTCCCCCTCGATCCCTTCCAGTCTGGCTTTCGCCCTGGCCACGGGACGGAGACAGTGCTGGTCGCCTTGACGGATGACCTCCGTAGGCATCTGGATCGAGGCGGTGTGGCAGCGCTGGTGTTGTTGGACCTGTCGGCTGCGTTCGACATGGTCGACCACCAGTTGCTGGCCTGCCACGTCGCTGATGTGGGGATTCAGGGACTTGCCCTTCAATGGTTTGTCTCTTTTCTCCAAGGTCGGGGACAGAGGGTGGCAATCGGGGATCAGCGATCTCGAAGGCATCCCCTTGAGTGTGGGGTGCCCCAGGGAGCTGTGCTGTCCCCGATGTTGTTCAGCATCTACATGCGCCCCCTTGCCCAGATTGCCCGGAGGTGTGGGCTTGGGTGTCATCAATATGCAGATGACACCCAGCTCTATCTGATGCTGGATGGCCAGTCAGACTCTGATCCCGAGGACCTTCATCGGGCGTTGCAAGCTGTGGCTGGTTGGCTCAGGCTGAGTCGGTTGAAATTAAACCCGGAAAAGACGGAGGTCCTGGGCCTGAGTCGGACCGGTTTGGGGTTGGGGCTCCCGCTCTCGGCCTTCGACGGGGTGCCATTGGTGCCCCGGCGTGAGGCTAAGAGTTTGGGGGTGCTCCTGGACTCCTCGTTGACGATGGAGGCCCAGGTAGCAGCCACTGCCAAGGCGGCCTTTTATCATCTGCGGCTGGCTCGGCAGTTGGTCCCCTACCTTGACCGCGAAGACCTGGCAACTGTGATCCATGCAATGGTCACCTCGAGGCTTGACTACTGTAATGCTCTCTATTTAGGGCTGCCTCTGTTGCAAATCCGGAAGCTGCAGTTAGTGCAGAATGCTGCGGCCAGGTTGTTGTTGGGTCTCTCTAGGCGGGACCATATTCAGCCTGGGTTGCAAGCGCTGCACTGGCTGCCGATAGCATACCGGATTCGCTTCAGAGTGCTGGTTCTTACCTTTAAAGCCCTGAATGGCCTGGGCCCGGCCTACCTGAAGGACTGCCTCTTCCCGTATGTTCCCTCAAGAGCACTCCGATCTGGGAATTGCCATCTCCTGGTAGCTCCAGGTCCCCGAGAGGTTAAGCTTGCCACTACTAGGACCAGGGCATTTTCGGTGGTGGCTCCTACCTGGTGGAATGAGCTCCCGGAGGAGATCTGGGCCCTGCGGGACCTTGTGCAGTTCCGCAGGGCCTGTAAGATGGAGCTCTTCCACCAGGCGTTTGAGTAGGAGCCGCCGCCACCACTATCCTACCAACGAGATAGTATGTCATCAGCTGCCCTGTAAAGGTGGGACAGTTATGCCCAGGCTGAAGTTCGACAGCTTAGCGGGGAGACCGAGTACTGGAAATGGCTGGCCACCAAGTTGGAAGATCGTCCCACATGATTGATGATGTAGCATTGTGTTTTAGGTTGCTTACTGTGGTTTAAATATTGTATTTTATTGTGTGTTTTATTGTATTTTAGATCCTGGCTTTGCCGCTGTGAACTGCCCTGAGCCTTTGGGAGGGCGGTATAGAAATCTAATAAATAAATAAATAAATCCTGTACAATCCCTATTGGCATTTCGTATTTCAGATGTCATTTTGCCCAATAGGCTAAGGACCTATTTATAGGTCACTGCCTTTAGTGGAAAACCATGAGCCACATCAGTGTGAGTGGAACCACCACACAGTTTTGCCTGGTGTTAAATTTCAAGACTTATTTGGGGAGAAACATCAGCCATTCTGGAGGAAGCAAAAATGAGATTCAACAAGACTAGTGACATTTGTCTGGTTGGGGGGGGGGGGGCACACCCCTGGTAGCCAAAAATGAAAACTTGAGTTGAATTTGTTCACACATCTGAGAAATTTCCATGAAATAAATATAGAATATTTGATAGAACTAGTATATCTTTTTCCCACACATTCTGAGTTGCAATCAGGTTGAATGTTGTTTCTCAGGAGAAAGCAGAGAGACAGAGTGAGAAGGTTTTAATAACTTCTTGAGGGAATTTCTTACACCCCACTGTATATCTGATTCAGCTCATTATTTGCTTTTCTTCAGTATATGTACATCACACTTGGCTTGGTTCTGATGTAATGCCAAACCATGATACAAATTGAATGAAACTTTGAAGTTTCAGGCTTGCCTTACTAGGGATGGGTGCAAACCTGGAAAATGTGCTTCATTTTGTGGTTTGTGGCATTCCCAGTTCACAATTCATGAGTCTGTCTTCAGAAATATATGATTCCATGATGAAAGATGGAAGCAATGTAATGTTGGGGGCCCAGAACATCAGGTGAAAAGGTTGGGAAAGATACAGTAGAGATTATTGATGAGGCTGCTTTCTATGAAGTCAGACCTTCTGATCCATTTCACCCTGCAGCTAGGGGCAGAGCCAGCAGCCCTTGGAAGGTGCAGTTCTGGCAAGGGACAAGGTCTGGCCAGTGGTCCACTGACACAGTAGTGGAGTCCACAGCATATACTGGTTACAAACTTAAGAGGGAGAAAAGAGGAAGCCGAGGGCAAGGGTGGAATGGACTAGGAGACCCATAGCAGGGATGAAAGCTTTCACTAGCTCACCCGAGCACCTTCCCATTTCACTTCTCTGATTATCATTTCAAGTGATATTGAAGGGCCAATGATCTCACTCTGTCTGGAAATTGAGGGAAGTGAGAAGAGAAAGTGTGGCTGCTAGGCTTTTGCTTATATATTGGCTTCATTCATACTCCCCTTTTCTCCTCACTGGGAACACCTACAGCGGCTTACAACATTCTCCCCATCGCTATTTTAAAAGGATTCATCCCTCTGCTGGCTTGGCCTTTACCACTCTGCCACCCCCAAGAGTTATGACCAAAATATTTTTAAATTCCACCGCTCTCAGATCTCAACCCCAGTTAGCTGGGTTGTTTCAGTCATGAGGGAAACATTCAATAAAATAAATAATTTAAAAACATCTTCTCTCAACAACCCTGCCAACTGGCCAGAAAGGGGAAAGGTTCAGACACAGTAGTACAAAACTGGCCAGTTGTCAATCCTACTAAGAATCTAAGAATCTTTTCCAACATCTGCTACCTAAAATACCGAGGATCATCTGAATGCAGAGTTAGTCTTTCACTAATGAGCCACAGACCCTAACAGCAAGCCACAAGCTTAATTTTGATGGGCCCAGTGCAACCTTGTAACATTGGTCCTACACATACACCCCCCACACCCCCCATATAATCTAATGAAATGTGAAAGGTAGTAATATATCTGAACTGACATATATGACCCATATAAGGCAACCAGAGGGAGACTCTGGGACCGTCATTGACACACTAATGTCATTTTCATGCAACCAGAAATTACGTCAATGTGTCACTGGGGATGCTCTAGCATTCCCCCCCTTATTTTTCTCCCACTGCCTAGCTGAGTGGCAGCAGGAAGGGCCCACTGGCAATGGGGTATCCCCTGCCCCCACTTGAAACTTGGAAACCGTAAGACTATAGCATCATAATGTGTTTACGGGTAGGCTTGTAATTTGCTTGCTGAAAATGGCCAGTCCCCTGCCCTCAATCTGAGAAGTGGGAGAAAAAAATGGATGTGGGAATAGTGATGCTTTAGGAGTTTCCCCAACCTCTGTGGTAAAGACAATAGAGATTTAAAGGGTTCCTGAAAGTAATATCACATCCTGTAAAACTCCACCTGGAAGTTCCGTCTCATCCCCCAAGTCTCCACCCAGAAGAGTTGACACATCCTCTGTGACAGTCTAGGGATTTCTTCAGTCTCTAGTCTTTACCATAGACTGGAGAAATTCCTAGAGGATCATGAATGATGTGATTACACATCCCCTGAAACGTCACCCTCCAGGCACCATCTCCAAATCTCATGGTATTTGCTGGCTGGTAACCCTACTTGAGGCTCAGGATTTCTGGGCTCTTGGGGCATGGTAAAATGGGCCTCTCTCACACACACACACACAAACACACCTTCTTGTGCCCTGCCAATTCAAAAGGATCCCAAAAGAAAAAAATATATGGGGGGAAGTCGTTGTAGAAAAGGGACAAAATTCAGGAATCATCACCTCTGTCAAACAATTAAACCTCAGTCAAAACACACTCTGTTCTGTCATTCATGGATTTCAGGTTGCAACTAATATGTCTGTGGTTTTGTTTTTTTTTTAAATGTCAGCTACCTTGTTGACCTGTGAAGAAGACAGAAAGACAATATGTAATATTTTAAAATATATATGCTAAGTAGGGCTCCAGAAAAAATGGGATCACCAAAGACTTAATTTGATAATCTGAAAGGTTTCAACAGCCCAAATTGAAATTTTTATTTTTGTGTTGCAGAAAATTAGTAGAGGATGAAAGATAAATTAATCTCCATGATTAACAGACTGATGGTTTCAACACAGATTAAAAATAGAACACCAGTGAATCACAGCCAGACATCTGCACCTCTACTGTTGCCATCACAGGAACATGACCAGATTCAAGATTTGTTGATTCATGCAACTAGATGTTTCCCTGTAGGTGTCTACTTTTGCAATCATTGCACTCTGGACTCCCTGTGGAAATTGGCCTCCTGAAGTGGTCTAATGCATAACAACTCCCGCAGACTCAAAGCTTCCAGTAAGCACAAAAAAATGAATTCAGAAAACTTGAAAACTAACTATATCGGTGATTCTGAAATGATGAATTAGGATCCACTATGAAATTGAAGAGCCTCAGGGCTATTTTCGTGCAGGAACGCACAGGAACGGAGTTCCAGCTGGCTCCAGAGTTGGCCACGCCCCTGTGCCTTCCCTGGCCTGTCCAAGGGCCGGCTTGCCCGGGCGCCCCACAGCTATGGGGCACCTGGGCAAGCCAAGGGAAGGTAGTTTAAACTGCCTTCCCTTCCCTTCAAGGGATGGGGCCTTGCCCGGGCAAGCCAAGGGAAGGCATGGGGGTGTGGCCTAATATGTTGATGAGCTGTACTGTCAGGGTGTGGCCTAATATGCTAATGAGTTCCTGCAGTTGGGTGTGGCCTATTATGTTAATGAGTTCCTGCTGGTTTTTTTCTACAAAAAAAGCCCTGAAGAGCCTTATGAATTGGTGTTTGGATTCCAATGTTTGGAAGTGAAGGACAACACAATGTCTCTTTGCACCACCAAGCACACCAGTACCCAGAGGGGGCAGTAGAACTAGTAAGATAGATGGCTTAGTTTCCTCTGTATCCTTCCTTGTCTGTTCTGCTGCTGTGTCCTTGTTTACCCAGAATGCTATTCTCAGGGACTGCCTTCTGTTTGACAGACTGAGGATTTCCAGGCAGTGCAATTGGCAGGAGGCCTATAGGCAGGGATACGGGGGTTAACCATAGAGTTTTGAGTGATTCCTAGAGGTACCTTTTTCACACCATTTCTTTAATCGGAAGTGATGTGATGCTGCAGCTGGCTTTTAACATTTTTTTTCCTCCTGCCACCACTCTAAGAGGTGATGGGCAACAGAAGCAGGGGGCAGGAGATCCTCCAAATTGACCAGGGGCTTGGCAGCCCTAGAATGACTCTTCTGCTTCTTTGCCTAACTTCCATGAGGACAAGACATACTCTCAGCATCTCTGTCCATCTTAACTTAGGCAGATAGTTAGAATGCCTTTTCTTCTTTTCCTACATAATTATGGATTTCCTTAACAATAAAGAACATCCATTTCTTCTCTAAGAAGAAATGTACTTTATTCCTAAAACTGTACTTTATTCTGAAAGCAGCTTCCCCATTCTGCTTTGCAAACCAGGTCTAAAGCTAACACCAGTCAGTATGGGAGAAAGCAATGTTGCACAGGCAGGATAGGTTCCTCCTTTATACGAGGATTAAAACAAAAGGTGAGTCCCTAGTTAAGGCAAAAATCTGTTAGTGGGTTCCCTTCCAAAATGTCTAGGAGCCATTTTGACTCTCAGTTTTGTAAATTTAGTCTAAAATCAGATATCTGGCACCCAAGTGATTCTGTGATAGGTGAATGTCAGCATATGTGGACACAATGATCCACAGGCCTAGGATTTGAGTGTAAACACCAAGTTTCCAGTTTCAACAAAGGCAAAAGCACAATATGCACATAGAGATATGCAAACGCTGCTCCCCTGCCCTAGTCTACTCATACAAGAGTAGACATAATAGTGTGCATATGAACATAGGAATGTATAGGATTAATGGGTCCATTAAAAAGTAGGCATGATTATAAGTAGTTCCCCAGCATCTTGCTCCCATGCTTATTGAGATATGCATCATGAAACCAGCTTTTCTTTCCTTGTTGTGTTAGCACAGTGCTGAATTTGTGGTGTGCGATTCAGTTAAGCTGCAGCTTTTGTATTGGACTGACAGGTTTTAAATGCTGCGGGACATGAGCATGTCCAAAACTTTAGTATTGTTGGTGCAATGCAATACAAAAATTAATTTGTGTGACCATATTTACAAGATGTGCGTACTAAAATTTGGGTTACCCAGATTTAGAGACACTGAGTGGATCCCACAAATCATTTTGGCTGATGGAAGGGGAGGGTGGCTTTCCCCAGTACTGCAGCAGACCTCTATCTCCTCTCATCCCTCATACTTTTCCTGGGGGTCCCCTTTCCCCCAGGAGCAGCATTTGGGGGGGGGGTCATCTTGGGCTGTGGCAGGAAGGAGAGGCAGAAAACTGGCACTCTGCTGATGGGTGTCATTCTTTCAGTGGAGATTTTCAATGGGATCCAAGGCATAGTGATGGCAAATTACATTTGAATTATGTTTATTAACACTGTAAAATGAGGGTACTTATCCTAACGTTTAAGCACTGTTTCCCACACTCTGCAGGCTGTGGGTAAATGGCAGAGCTGCAACAGACGATCTGGAACAGAATAATTAGGTCGCCTGACAGATTCGGTTTCGATGTGGACTGTTATTCAGCTACTGCAGCAATTTCCCCAAACCCACCTTCCGTCTGATTCTATCCAATTTATTTCCTGGTGGGAGAAAGGTATCAGTGGCTGGATATGTGAACTCAAGCCTGGAAAGATTTAAGATTAGGGATGCACGTCCAAATGCACATCCTACTGGAAACCAAGGACATTATCTGCATTTGATGAGCCTCCCATTGAAAGTAACATTCTCTTTAAATGGCTTTGCAAGATCTCCCCCTTCCATTCTGCTGGCCTTGGGGAGCTGCCACCGGCAGAAATGAGGGAGGGAAGGTCTCCCAAGAAGGGAGACCATCCCCCCCCCCTCTATTTTGCTGGTCTTGGGGAGCTGCACCCAGCAGGGAGGTAAACAGGGAGGTTTGGGGAGGTTTGTGTGACCTCATGAACCACAAACCGGGATGAACCTCCATTTTCCTGGTTTGTGCCCATTCCTAATTGTAACCTTGTCACTTCTGATCTGCAGTACCACCATAAATGCACCAGTGTTCACCACTGTTGCATCAATATCCTTAATATTATTTTATTGTCAAAGCAAAAATTAACAGAGTGAACCATCTTGACTCCGAAAACGACCAACAGTACTCAATATCTGACATACAAATACTCCTAAGTGCCGCCCCCGTCTTCTTCTCTTTTCCTGTATGCTTTGTTCAGCACTTGTATCTCTTCCTGATAACCGTCTTTCTCCATGTGTTGCTTTTTACTGTTCTGCCTGTGAGCTTCCACCGTGTCAGGGATTGATATGTTAATATCACTGTCAGGATTGTTTGATGGTATGAAGAGGGAGTAGGAAGCTGTTTCCCCTAGATCACAGGACACAAACCTGTTTTCCTTCCGCGAATAACGCAAGGATGGAGACCGGACTTGGGTAGAGGATTGGCTGATGTTACTGATGATCGACACGGTGTCCATGGCTTCTTCATTGTCACAGATTTCAAGCACCTCTAAATGAATCTTCACACTTGTGTCAGCAAACGTGGTTGGGGAATCCTCAGCGTTTGGCTCATGACCCACACTCTTGGAACGATACACTTCAATTTTTTTGGACGTAGGGGTTATTTTCTGTCCTTCTGTACTTACCTCATATGTAGATAAAGAGAGGGTTTTTCCTGTGGGTGCATGGAGAGATACGGTCCCTTGAAATGCGCACAAAGGAATAGCTAAGGAACCACCTGAACGCTGGAAAGAAAACAAAATTGTCATTATTGAATGTTGCTTCAGCAAGCAAGAATCCATTTTCAACAAGCCAATTATGCCTAGCTTATTATTTCCATTACTGTTCTCTTGAGTACACTCGACACTGTATAGCAATCTTAGATGCCTTGGATTTAACCGACAGTGTGAAAATAATTCTTTTAACCAAGGGAAAGAAATATGGTTTAAAATTATACCTTTCAGTAACATTTAAACACAGTATCCAGAGTACTATTAATAAACAAAATCTCAGTCACTTAGTTGCAGAGGTACAAAAATGCAAATGTTTAATCAACCCCTGGCATGTAAAACTGGAGCTTTGATTGTTGAAAAGGGCAAGACGCTGGTTTCTCTTCATTCCAGGTGTGTGGGACTGGCAGCCGTTCCATGGAGGAAGGAGATCCGTGTCACTTTGGGCTTCCAGGCAGGCTTGAGGCCAGCCACCTCACCATTCAAAAGAGAAGAAGACCAGAACCCCTCACCCCCAAAACAAAAGGATTTCATCTTACAGGTACAATTCAGGTCTCTTTGTCTTTCAAGAGCTAGATTTGAGTCCAGCAGGACCTCAATGACCAGCAGGATTTTCAGGGTATAAGCTTTTGAGAGTCAAAGCACCCTTTTTCAGATAACCCAAAAATTATGTTTGTCTCTTAAGGTGCTACTGGACTCAAATCTAACTCTTCTACTGCAGACCAACATGGCTGCCCAGCTGAAACTTTCTCTTTCAAGTTAGCTCCTTGGAACTCTGCTTAGTTCCTGTTGTTGTTCAGTCACACAGTCGAGTCCGACTCTTCGCGACCCCATGGACCACATCACGTCAGGCCCCCCTGTCTTCCGTCGTGCTCCGGAGTTTGCTTAATTTCATGTTTGTTGCCTCGATAACACTGTCTTAGTTCCTACATATTTACAAAAGTATTTGCACCTCTAGGTATGTAAAGGTAAAGGTTTCCCTTGCTCGAAAGCCAGTTGAATCCGACTCTAGGGTTACGGTGCTCATCTCCATTTTCAAGCCGAAGAGCCAGCGCTGCCCAGAGACGTTTCCATGGTCATGTGGCCAGCATGACTAGACGCCGAGGTGCACGGAACGCTGTTACCTTCCCACCGAAGCGGTACCTAATTATCTACTTGCAATTTCTTGCTTTCGAACTGCTAGGTTGGCAGGTATGTACATGATCATAAATCAATCCTGAATATATCTGAAGAGGTTTTATTTGGAAACTATTCAGAATACCTTCATGGATGTCCATGCATGTTAAACTGCAAGTAACCCCGAATGGAACCTGCTCTGCCATGGCCATTGCAATCTCTGAGATGACTGACCAGGAAGGACCTATGGAACCTACTCTGATTGGGTTGAGCTGTATTCAAAGAAAATTCTGTATAGGTCTTGCTGTTCAGGTTGGTACCCTACTACCTCAATCCTATAGCTGAAGAGTGTGCGATCCTTGGCACACATGCTGACAGTGGCACACTGAACCATTGTGCTGGGTACTCAGGGCCAGATTTCTACCAAGGCACTGGCAGCACTGCAGGGGCTGGTGATATAGGAGAAGGCAACAGGCATGGCTTATGTATGACATTTCCACCCAGACCTGCCAAGTCCAAATGGAATCACTGTGTGACGGACTGCACTTTTTAAGAGGCTTAGAAGTGTTAATTCCCTGAGATGCTGGTAATGCCACTGGGATTTGGCTTGCTTCAACCATGTTCAATCAAGTACAACCCTTGTCTCCCCCTCCCCATTTTCTTTGCTGGCAGACCAATATCTTCACAGGTAGATGTGCACTTGGCCTATCCCTGCTATAGCAAACTACATAAGCCTACAGAGATAGTTGCATTAATTCCCCATACATCAGCTCAGCCAATTGGTGGCAGAGGCTACAGTGCCAGTATTTTATTTATTTATTTATTTATTTATTTATTTATACCCGGCCCTCCCTGCCGAGGCAGGCTCAGGGTGGTTTACACAGAGTTCCATATAAATTATAAATTACAAATAAATTACAACAATACATTACAGTAAAATATAGATTTAAAAAAAAATCAAGAAAAGTTTCAGTCTAGGAACAGAATTAACACACTTATAGCTACACTCATGTTCCAAAAAGATGGAGATTGTGAGTTAAGGATACCATCTTAACTTCTGTGCCACAACAGCAAGACAGACCTTGTAAAATATGTGCTGAATCAGACCAATGGGACAAATTGTGATTCTATGATGAGTAGAATTCAGGCATTATGATGGTAGGACACTGAAAAGTCACATATGACTGAACTACACAGCTGTTCCCATGTCCAAAAACAGGTAGGGAACAAACCAGTTTATTTGGTTAATTTGTAATTTTACCTATGATTGTGCATTGTTTCAGTCTTTGATGGAAAAGCAATTAATAAAGGCAGTAAATAAATGAAACACTGCTCCTCTGCTTCATTGGCATGAGACAAGTTTGTGTGATGATCCTGTGTTCCATTTGACAATGATGCACTGTTCCAGTAGCACTGCCAAACGACAGTCATTCACCAGTGCAATTCCCTTGGCTTATCTGCAACTTCTGCACAAAACTGCAAATGTTCTTGTCCATCCATGACATCACACTTCATCTTATATGTATTATTTGAATTGCAGTTTATCATTGGATAAAATCAGTAGTTAAAATAAAGTAAGATCTTGCTTTCTAATGTGATACTGAAATATTGTTGTTACTAAAATAGTGAAGATGAAGAAACAGATTGGTGCAGAGGGAAATGAATCTTTAATAATTATTATACTTTAATGTAGGGCTGCCAAGTGGGGGCGGGGGGCGGGGAAACCCCCGTTTTGGAGGCCCGATTGCCGCCGCGGCGGAATCGGGCCCTGGGGGGAACTCTGCCCCCTGAAGCGCAGCGTGGGGGGCATGGCCCAGATCATCGGAGGGAAAACTCTATGGTTTTCCCTCCGATGATCTGGGCCACGCCCTCAATGTGAGCGACGTAGCACGGAGCCCGGCGAGGCTCCCCCGCTGCCAAGGTAAGAAGACTTGGCAATCCTACTTTAATGTAATACTTATTATACAGCCTCTATGTGTTTCTTTTTCTTTGCTGTTGCTAAAACAGTATACTTTTGGTTTCCCATCCCAAGACTGTACTGAAGGTGCTGAAACCAGTACTATCTGGAAATATACATATTGACCTTGAGCAAACTCTAGTCATGTCATGCACAACTACTTCTTAGTAGCAACTAGAAGGTACCACAAGAGTGTTGCACATTGTTGTGAGTCTGCCTCCCCGTAGGGACATCCTGCATTTGTGCACCTCAAAAAGACCCTTTGACTTAGCTGCCAGAGGCATGAATAAAATAATCCAGCTTGATATCAAAATGGGGGGGGGGGGCTGAACTGCAGCAATTTCTTAAGACTCTCCATTAGGAGAGTAACCTATGTGCTGGAATGTTCCAGAAAGCACGCTGATTAAAGGTCTATTGTCTTCAGCTTGCAGAAACTCTATTATACCTGAGCCTGATTGACTAAAGTTTACTGTCTAATAACCCAAGGTTATAGAACTCTTGTACTCCTCCAGCCTAACCTCGAAATTCAATCCCAAACCAAAGGAAATATCATCAAGCTGCTACTCAGCCTTTATGACAACAGCTGCAGCCGTTCCTCAGTCCAGGTAATTCAATCACCCCTCCTAAGAACTCTGACTACCTCTTGAGTTTAATGTCCTACACTCTTGGCCTAATTCTACTGTGGATCCCAACCTTGTCCTTCCCAAAGCCTTCTTAGCTGGTTTCAGTTTGGATTTTTCCTTCATCCTGGACCAGCTTCCCTTCTCTTTTGTCCTGGATCACAGCCCCACAGACACTTCTCTTCAGTACAAGATAGTACAAATTTTTCTTTTCATCCTTTATTTCCCTTCAAATTCCCCATCCAACCCACCTATGATTGTATCAAGGGTAGCATTGCTAGGTTTGCATTACTGTATTGCAATGTTGTTTCATGGTTTTACTTTCCCTTGTATTTCACCTTTCTGGCATCATGTTAGAGGAATAAATATTATTTCTTTTTGAGATTCTCTCTCTCTTTCTAGCTCATTTACACCAGAATGTTCGACCCCCAAATAATTACCCCAGTGACGTAGTCTGACCCTACATGTGTAGAAGACACTTTGAACATTACAGGCTCAGCATGCATATCAATTTGAGTAACATCACTACCAGAATCAAAAGACATTTCAGTAGAAACTGGATGGGCACCATGATGTTAATATGCAGCCACCCATGGATCCACAATCACAGCAACAACCCACCAAAATCTAGTTCTTTGCTTGGCTATCACATGGCAACAGAACTTGATTGGAAGCCATTTTAAAGTGTACAGACTATACAGTAGTTGGCCTGCTATCTTTCACTTCCTTCTCAATTTAGGCTTTTTGAAAAAATAGCTGGTGGCTAGGATAGGGCTGCAAAAAAAAAAGAGAGATATGTGATTATGTGGTATTTTTTTGCCACTATCCAAACTCAGTTTGGTTTGGGCTATACCATCCCTGATGACCTTGGCAATCCCTTGCCCGTTTTGGCTAGTGAGGAGAGATCAGCACTATTTTTCACTATATCAGTGCACCCAATGCACAAATATTCCTCTGCCTTAATAGCAGAAACAGAACTCTTCGTGATCCACATTTTCTTTTCATAGCAAAAATAAGACAATCCATATCAGCGCCTTCTGCTTGCTAAAGTCTGCTGGTTTCCAGGGTAGATATGCTTGCAATTTTTTTTTACCCTTTGCTAGGCATTTTATAAGCCTCTGCCACTGAAAAGAAACAAGAGATGGGGGGAAATCCTATCCTTATTATATGTAAGTGGAATCCTGTACATGCTTGTTTGGATCTAAGTCCCGGACTATTAAACCTATTTAATACTTGGACAAAGAGTCTGGTTGTTTTAATAGGTTCTTCAGAGGAAAAGTGAATTTCAAGGACTTTTTCCTCAATGTGTCTGAAGCGGCAGAACTAGCCCATATCCCGCAATCGGGATCTACTCTCTTTTCTTACTTCAATACGTGTGGAAAAAGCTAGGTTAGCAATTAATGCTGTAAAACTGAATTGTCGGTAAAAGGAAGAAAAGGGTGTCTCATCTCACGATGGAGAGTGGCAAGCCAGATGGTGAAGTAGCTTAGAAATTCATTTCCAAATAATCTGTATGAGACGAGCATTCGTGGAGTGGTGATCAGACAGTCACCTCCTGTTGCCGAGTGGCTGCTGTGTGCAGCTGTCAGGGCTCCTGCCGTAACCATCTGGGGAATCTCTGCGTACAAGACTCAATTACTGCATGCCCACATTTTGGTTAATGAATCTAGCTCAGAGCACAGTCTAAAATCAGCTTAGCACATCTGAAGTATACAGAAAACAAGAGCTGAATGAACACCAGTTGCTCTGGTGCTGGCAGATTCCAAGACAAGGGTAGGGTTTAAGGTTTTTTGAGATTAGAAAGACAGAAGAGTCGCTAGTTTTGCCTCTTTTTTACTTCCCCTCTTTTGTTTTTAATTTCCACACTGCCCCAAATTAGCAAGCAATATCCTTGGGACAGGAGCAAGTATGTTTCTTCATTTAAAAGCCATATACTCCACCTTTCTGTAACCTGCGCATGAGGTGGCTGTGTAATTCAGGTAAACATCAGTTGCACTGTATATAATTACTGGCTCCCAACTTCTTGTCTCTTTGTTACACTCTAATATATCTGAAGGAATCCATGGAATCTATGGCATTGCTATGCACATGGGGAGGGGTATAAAGGTAGAACCAGCTCCGTTCTCAGTGATCCCCATTGAGTTTTATTGGACAAAGTACACAGGATGCAGCTGGCAAAATAATAGATTAAACAAACTGTTTTTGTCCCAAGATACTAAAGTCACCAAGTTCCTTTGCTTTTCCAAGATTCTCTGCAGGTGTATAAAAATCTTCCCACTGAAAGAGTTACCATGACAAGAAAGGGATGGTGGGGAGAGAGATCCAAGATGCACAGTCGCTCCAGAAGGCTGTGCTCAGATAAAGTTGTCAGAGTAGGCCATATCAGAAGAGGCAGGGCCATGAGGGTTCAAGAGGACAGATGACTTTATAGTCACCACTTTGAACTGAACTTTAAAACATAGTAGCCAATGGAGTAACTGCAGAATATGTATAACCTTCATACTCCTTCTATTTCTTAGTAGTAATTGAACTGTGGTGGTCTATAGCAGCTGAAGTTTTCTTCAAGGGCAGACCCATGTAGGGTGCCTTACAAAAACCTAGCCTGGAGTATTCTGAGGCATCGGCCAGGTCAAGGTAGGGAAACATCTTGGGTTAACTGAAGCTGGAAGAAAGCATTTTTGCAGCTGAATTAATTTGCTTCTCTAGCAAGAATTCTGGATCCAGCATAACCCCTAGCCTCTTAATTTAGTCAAGGGCCAGCTGAACCCCTTAAATGTGGGAAGCATAATACCCTTCAAGACCTTGGCCTTTCTTACCAGCTTCAGCTCTATGTAATCAGGATTCAGTTTCAACTTGTTCACCCTCAGCCATTTAATCACAGCAGCCATAGCATACTGATGACACCTATTATCCAAATCACGAATTATCTCTAAAGATTAAACAGCATGGGTTCCCTATGGAACCCCAAAGAACAAGTCTCTCACTTATGAACACTGGTCTCTAACAGCAACCTTCTGAATCTGATCCAGTAAGGAATATACCATTCCAAAACGTATCCCTTGATACCCATTTCCGCCTCCAAATGTCTAAACGGGGTGGCATGCTCCATCAAATTAAAAGCTGCTGATGAATCCAATTATAAAAACAAAGAAGCACCACCTTTGTCTACATTCAGACACAGTAATACAGGCACCAACACTGTCTCTATGCCATAGTGCGGCCTGAAACTCGACTGAAAACATTCAAGAACAGATATGCAAAGGATATGGCCATCCTAAGAAGGGTTATCCAGGGTTTCAAACTCATTTGTTATGAGGGATGGATCTGACATAAATGTCACTGTTTTGGGCTGGTCCATGTGTGCCATAAAATTTAATGCCAGGTACAGGAGATATAAACTTTATAAAGGACACAGGCAAAGCCAGTTGACGATATTATTTTTTAATCAAAATACAAACATGCTTAAAATATCAACACTCTTACAGTATTTCCTTACAGTCTCTCCTGATGCCCACCCTCCAGATTCCATCACCCATTACTCATTAGCACTGGGACATAATGCATAACCTCTGTCATCTGGCAATAAAGGTAATGACCAGTTGCTTGTGGGCTGGATAAGTGCCCTGGACGGACCAATTCTGGCATCCGGGCCATCTGTTTGACACCCCATACCGTTTTAAATCCATTAAAGTCAATGGGGTTCCTTGGGACTGCAGGATAAGTCACAACTGACTTATTCTATTGCTTTCAATGGGATTTAGTCATGACTTACCTTAGGTAGATCAAGCCCTCTCTCACACACACATTGCATATTGGGTTGCTAACTCCAGGTTGGGAAATTCCTGGAGATTTGGGGATGACCCTTGTGGAAGCGGGGTTGAGGGAACTTGGAATTCACTGCCACAGGAAGTGGTGGTGGCTACAAGCAAAAGGGAATTAGATAAGTATATGGAGCAGAGGTCCATCAGTGGCTATTAGCCACAAGGTATAGATAGGGGCTCTGGGCCAAGTGATGCTCTGTCATCTTGGTGCTTGGGGGGGGTCAACAGTGGGAGGGCGTCTAGTGTCCTGGCCCCACTGGTGGACCTCCTGATGGAACTGGTATTTCTGGCCACTGTGTGACACAGAGTGTTGGACTGGATGGGCCTTTGGCCTGATCCAACATTGTTCTTAAGGGAGGGACCTTAGCAGGGTATAATGCATTGAGTCCCCCCACTGAAGCAGCCATTTCCTCCAGGGGAACTGATCCCTGCGGTCTGGAGTTCAGTTGTAATTCTGGGAGGTGTCCAGGCCCTACCTGGAAGCTGGAAATCCTGCATCCATATATGGAAACTTTTACCGTATTTGTAGAAATTGAAGCATGACTATGTCTGAGTAATTCATAGTTTTAGTAACACATATATATTTATTCCATTCCAGTTTATACTGCTGCTGTTTCACAACAACCATAGAACAAAAATACCCACAGTTCTAAGGAGGGTACAATTGAAGTTTGAAAGGAAACACCTGAAGCTAGAAGAGAAAATGTTTCTTTCTTCTTCTCTTTTTGCACAGATATTGTGCCCCCCCCTTAACTCTAATATACTCTAAAGAATAATCATTTTCTCCATAGATGTTTCCTCTCTTCTTCTTATATCTCAAAAGTAAATTTGTATTCTCAAGTCAGAAAGGATTTAAGGCCCATATCCCAATTACTTACATATTTCTTCTCCCACCCATTATACTACATATTTAGTTCTTGAAAAGCATAATTATAAAGATCCTTTTTTTAAATAGAGGAAATAAAGGCAGTAATGTAGCATCTGCCGATTTAGCTTTTGATCTATTTCAGAGAAGATATTTTTTATGATATCTATGTATTTAAAGACACCATAAGGGAAAAGGGAAGTTATTAGTAACTTTTTAATGTTAGGGCTCTTTTTATTCATTGCCAAAGTGTGGGCATAATAGCACCATTCTAATTTAATATATTAACCTGGTCTCGTCTGTTAATGTTATACTTTGAATGGCGTGCATAAAATTAGTTCTAGTTATTTATCATTAGTATTTGTCATCTATCACACTCCTGTCATATTGGTCCAGAAGCTGAAAGTCAGTGGGAGCTCTTCAAATATCATTTTCCTGGCTCCTGATTCTAGCTGGCGAGTGTTTGTAGTGAACTTGAATTTGGAATCAGGCCCACAAAGGCTTGGAATCAGCCCCAGTTCTAAGTATGTTTACTTAGAAATAAGTCAAAATGACTTCAGGGTAAAGCGAGAAGACATTTCCTTCCTTCCTTCCTTTTTTCTTCCCTTTACACTACTAGTCATACCTCCCAGCTACAGTCACCAACCTCAAGGTGGGGCCTGGAGTTCTCCTAGAGTTACAACTGATCTCCAGACAACAGAGATCCATTCCCCTGGAGGAAATGGCAACTTCAGAGGGTGGACTTTGTGGCATTACATCCCTATTGTGGTGCTTCCCCCTCCCCAAATTCCACCTTCCTCAGGCACCATCCCAAAATCGATGATAATTTCCCCAAATGGCATCCCTACATCCCAGTTCTATGGAGAGATGGTATTCCCCAGCTTGAGCATAGATACAGATTTGTCACAACCCCCGTTCCTTCCACAATACAAAAAAAAGGGGTCAACAGTAATGAAAGTGGGGTTGCCAACCTCCAGGTGGGACCTGGGGACCTCCTGGAATTACAACTGACCTCCAGACAACAGAAATTGGTTCCCTTGGAAAAAATGGCTGCTCTGTGTGTGTATGTGTGAACTGTATGGCATTATACCCTGCTAGGCCCTCCCCTTCCCAAACCCCACATTCCCCAGGCTCTGTCCACAAAATCTCTGGGAATTTCCCAACCTGGAGGTGGCAGCCCAATAGGGTTGCCAAGTCTATCTTCGCCGGGAGTGGGGGGCTCCCGGCCGGCGTCTTGTGTGTGTGCACGCGCGCCGCACACACGTCACCCGGAAGTGACGGGAGGACGCCAGGCACGCTGGGGGCAGGGCCACGGCCATACAAGGGAAAACCATAGAGTTTTCCCTTGTATGGCCGTGGCCCCGCCCCCAGCGTGCCCGCGTCCCTTCCAGGTGACGCGCACGTCGAGGTGGAGTTCCCCCCGGGGCCTGATCCGGCGGTGCCGGGGAACGGGCCTCTGGGGCGGGGGTTTCCCTGCCCCCCGGGGGGACTTGAGATCCCTACAGCCCAAACATTACTGAAATAAACTAAATTGACCGTCTCAGGTTGCAGTCTACATTAGGTCCTCTTGGATCGTAGGCCCCACTAAAGCCCAGGCTGGGCCCCTCTGTGCATGTGGGTGCAAACAGTAGCAAGTCCAGGACCAAAGAGGTTATATGTGAGGTAGTCCCCACTGTCTGTTTGGCCTTGAAGTAATTGTAGGGACTTGTCTTAGTATCCAGGGCTGAATACTTCAAGGGGCATTCATCAGCGTAGTCTAAAATGCTCAGATGCTAGTAATGGCATAAAGACTGAAGAGAGTGAAGACATTTTCCCGGTCCCATTTCCCCAGTCCCCATGGAGTTCCCCTGCCTGCAGCAGGATGACTGGGTTCTCCTATGCCAATGTCCCTACCATGAACCGTTCCCTTGCAGCTTGGGATCAGAAAATTGGGGGCCATAACCCAAAGACCAAGACCTCTTTTCCTTTGAACCCTTCAAGCGATGAAGTGGAATCTTCTTCACAAAGCTTAACTCTTGAAGGATACAAGTGGGGAAGTAGATGTGCATACCCCAAAACTAGTGACTCCCCACCAAGACAGATTGATGATGGGGTGGGGAGGAAAAAAGATTGATCTGACTCTGGCCCTTTGCTGTTGATTAAACAATAACAGCTATTGGAATGGGGTGTTACGGCACAAGGAAGCTGGTCTTGGGAAGAATCTGGAAGGAGAGAACTAGAGGCTGACTCAGAGGGGGCTCAGAGTCCTCACATCCAGAGTGGAGAGAATGAATACATATGTGTATGTGAGGTGGCAGCAGGATTGTGGGAGCAAGCTTCACCTCCAACCTATGTACATTCATTGAAATGTATGTAAAAGTTGCTGTATGCATACACATGCTAGGGCTGCCAATTCCCCCCGGGGGGTGGATTTCCCCCCGCTTTGGAGGCCCGATTTCCGCCGCCGCAGAATCGGGCCCCAGGGGAAACCCCACCCCGGCGTGCACGTCACCCGGATGTGATGTGATGACGCCGGGCACGCTGGGGGCGGGGCCACAGCCATTTGAGGGGAAAACATAGAGTTTTCCCCTCAAATGGCTGTGGCCCCACCCCCAACATTCCCGGCATTATCACGTCACATCCGGGTGACGTGCATGCGGCGCGCGCACGCTCAAGACGCCAAACGGGAGCCCCCCGCCACAAGGTAAGAACGATTTGGCAACCCTAACACATGCACACGGCTCTCCTCACTATAGGGTTGCCAGACTCCAGGTGGGGGCTCCCAAAATCACAACTATCTCCAGACTCCATAAATCGCTTATTATTTATTTAAAACATTTATTCCCCTTCTCCTGGAGAAAATGGCTGCTTTGGAAGGTGGACTGCATGACATCCTACCAAGGTCCCCTCCCCTCCTTTAACATCACTGTCCCAGGCTCCACCCTCAAATCTCCAGGTGTTTCCAGACCTGGTGTTAGCAACCCTACCTCACTCAATCATCAAGAAAGCCCAATGCTATGGAGAGAGCCTCACATCCATACACTTGAGTGGCTGTAACCTACAATGGACATGTGTTGGCTAGGGACACTGCTTGCCGCCAAAACAGCATTTTGCTGCTTGATCCACGTTCACTCCTCCCACTTTCAACCCCAGAAAAGGACTAAGGAGATTAGACAAGACCAGGGCTATTTTTGGGTCAGGAACGCACAGGAACAGAGTTCTGGCTGGCTTCAGAGTTGGCCATGCCCACTGCAGCCAAAACCTCTGCGTGTGTGGCTACAGAGGGAAGGCCTGGAGAGTGACCCCCCATGGCGACTCCAAGCCGGGGGGGCCAGGGGGCCCCTGGAAGGATTGGGGAGGCATTTAAATGCCTCCCCATGCCTTCCCGGCCTGTCCAAGGGCCGGCTTGCCTGGGCTCCCCGGAGCCATTGGGTGCCCAGGGCAAGCCAGGGGAAGGCATGGGGGTGTGACCTGATAGGCTAATGAGCTGCACTGTCAGGGGTGTGGCCTAATATGCTAATGAGTTTCTGCTGTTGGGTGTGGCCTATTATGCTAATGAGTTTTTACTGGGCTTTTTCTACAAAAAAAACCCTGGACAAGACTATAGCTCAAACTACATTACACTTTAAAAAAAATGAGTCAGGTTGGGTTGCCTTGACGGTTTGCCAGGTTCCTCCTGACCACTGTAGGGTTGCCTGATCCAGGTTGGGAAACTCCTGGAGATTTGAGGATGGACCCTGGGAAGGACAGTGGTGTTCAATGCCACAGAGTCCACTCTCCAAAGCATCCATTTTAACCAGGGGACCTGATCTCTGTAGTCTGGAGATGAGCTGTAATTCCAGGGGATCCCCAGGCCCCACCTGGAGGCCAGCATTCCTACCCTGACCCGACTCACTTTCATTATAGCCACAAGGCAATTCAGGGGACTTACTTCCCCAGTCACCCCCCTGCCCAATTTGGATCAGGACAATGGTGGCAGGAGAGGAGGGGCTCAGTTTTCCAGAAATGAAATGGCCTGCAGCTGGAGATATGTCATTTCCCTCTTTGCATTAAATTCTGCACATGCAGCCCAGTATGTTTCTATGTGCATTCTGTAAACATTTGGTATTGCTGTTTTACATTTTTACATATGTGTTCTCAATCTAAGGAAGCTGATGGTTCTGAACTAAGCACTTAACATATTCCAGTTTGTTTTTATGGATATGCTATTTTGACAGACTGTGTATTGAATAAAATCTTTCCATTTTCTGGTTTTGATATTTGTACTTCTCTACTTCGTGTTCTGCATCTTACAATTTTCTATCCCAATTATAATAAAGAAAACCCAGTTGCAAAAATAACTTATTCTGGCATTAAGAAGACAAAAAACAAATTGAATGGTAAGGGCTCTAACCCCCCAATCATTTCAATGGGATGCAAACAGTAACGTTATGTTTAGAAAGGAAGAAGAAAAGAATTTCCTGTTCCCTTTCTTGGAACAAAGGGTTAGTATTCTGGATTACTGAATATGCACATGCACAAAGAGCATGCTAAAGATACTACCATAAATTTGGAATGACATGAGAAGTGACATGAATATATTAGACCACCTCTAACGGTTTTGGAAGCCAGCAAGCATGCAGAACAATAACAATCTGTCCATATTTAGATCTGGAAACAAATCCACAGAAGAAGAAGAAGCCGCCGCCATACAACCAAAACTGCTTCCTGTGACATTTGCATGGGCTCATTTCTGTACAAAAGATAGCTCCTTTTCCATCATAGTGACTGAGGCCTGGCAGAAATACTGCATGCAGGCTGACAATGGGAAGAGATGAATGTAATTCTGAAAAGTAAATAAATAAAACCATCTCAGGGAACTATAGGCCAGTCAGTCTGACCTCTGTCTCAGGGAAGATACTGGAGCAGATTTTAAAGGGATCAATCTGCAAGCATCTAAAGGACAGCTTGGTGATCTGGGGAAGTCAGCACGGATTTGTCCCCAGCAGGTCCCGCCAGACCAGCCTCATTTCCTTCTTCGATCATGTGATGTGCTTACTGGATCAAGGGAATGCTGTTGATGTTGTTTACCTGGATTTCAGTAAAGCTCTTAACAGGGTTCCCCATGATGTTCTGATAGGTAAACTAGAGGACTGTGGGCTGGACTCTAGGATAGTTAGGTGGATAGGGAACTGGTTGGAGAACCACACACAGAGAGTGTCAATGGCATTTCATCTGGATGGAGGGAAGTGTCCAGTGGGGTGCCACAGGGCTTGGTTCTGGGTACTTTTTAATATTTTTATCAGTGATTTGGATGAGGGTGTGGAGTGGCTACTCATTAAATCTGCAGATGACACCAAATTGGGAGGAACAGCAAACACACCAGAAGACAGAGACAGAAGTCAACAAGATCTGAACACACTGGAAAAGTGGGCAGATGTGAACAAGATACAATTTAACAAGGATGGAGGGTATATTTCTGGGTAGCAGTTTGTATGAACAAGATCTTGGGGTACAGGTGGATCGAAAGTTAAATATGAGCAGCCAGTGTGATGCAGTGACAAAAAAAGGCCAATGCAATCTTGGGGTGTATCAACAGAGGCATAACATCCAAATCGCAAGTTCTTATAGTCCCGCTGTACACTGCATTGGTCAGGCCGCACCTGGAGTATTGTGTGCAGTTCTGGAGGCCTCCCTTCAAAAAGGATGTGGACAGAATGGAGTGGGTGCAGAGGAGTGATGAGGCTGATCGGGGGCCTGGAGACCAAGCCCTGTGAGGAAAGGCTAAGGGACTTGGGGATATTTAGTTTGGAGAAGAGGAGGTTGAGGGGGGACATAATTACTCTCTTTAAGTATTTGAAGGGCTGTCACTTAGAGAAGGGCAGGGAGCTGTTCCTGTTGGCAGCAGAGGATAGGACTCGCAATAATCGGTTTAAATTAAGGGTGGGAAGGTACTGGCTGGATATTAGGAAAAACTTTTTAAAGTAAGAATTGTGCAACAGTGGAATCAGCTGCTTAGGGAGGTGGTGAGCTCCCCCTCACTGGCAGTCTTTAAGCAGCAGCTGGACAAACCATTGTCAGTGATGCTCTAGGCTGACCCTGCATTGAGCAGGGGGTTGGACTCAATGGCCTGTATGGCCCTTCCATCTCTGTGATTCTATGATTCTATAACCTTGGAACATTAAGTGTCCAGTTCTAAATGATTACTAAAAGTACTGAAAAGTGGTCTTGAATGATAAATCTCAGCACAAGGAAGCCTATGTGCAAACTTGTAAGGCATAAATGGGTGGCTTATTGTACTGCTGTTGGTGGAATGTTCCTTCCTGTTAAGGCTGCCAGCTCCAGGTTGGGGAATACCTAGAGATTTTGGGGGTGGAGCCAGAGGAGGGTGGGGCTTGGGGAGGGGAGGGACTTCAATGGGATATGGTGCCATAGAGTTACACCTTCCAAAGGGGCCATTTTTCCAAAGTGAACTGATCTCTGTCTCCTGGAGGTCAATTGTAATCTCAGGAGATCTTCAGCCACCAGCTGGAGGCTGGCAGCCCTGCTTTCTATGTACTTCTTAAATATAGGGTTAGCAATAGGTTATACCAAGATCATAAAGTAGAGCAGTTGCAGCTGCAACACAGAATGGAATGTGGCTGATCGAGGTGCTTCACACGTGTTTATATGAGTATATTTGGCTGTAAGAGACAGCCAGCACTCATTCACTTTAAAAATAAAACCCTGGGCCAATACCTAAACAAATGTGGGGATTAAATTACACATTCAGCTATGCATGAGTTGAATGTGTCCTAAGAATTACTTAACCTACATAAAAATTAAAATCATAATTACACTGTACACAGATTTGCTGTAATATGTACAGGGAGCTGTATACCTAATTCAGTTTGCATTTGCTTATGTGGGTAAGTGGCATGTGTACACATGCTGAGTCCTCCTCACAAGCATACATCAGTTTATTCAGTGCACATGCATCATTATGTGCAAGCTGGACCCTAGATTTTTCAGGGTACTGGTCCTCAGAATGAATGGGTATTCAGATATTCATAGAAATGACTGAACATGCATACAACCTGAATGCATGTGCATATAATGTAACATATAACAAATAAAGAACCCTTCAGGGAATCAATGGCCACATCAGCAGAAGAGAACGGACAGTTCCAATGGTGACAGGGATGGAGGAATCCTTGAAGGCTAGCTAGTGGGCAGCATCAGTAATGGAAGGTGACACTGGTGGAATCCATTTAACTCTACTACAGGCACTTGCTGCTGAAACACTGCTTGGAATTCACTGCCACAGGAAGTGGCGGCGGCTACAAGCATGGACAGCTTCAAAAGGGAATTAGATAAGCATATGGAGCAGAGGTCCATCAGTGGCTATTAGCCACAAGGTATAGATAGGGACTCTGGGGCAAGTGATGATCTGTCATCTTGGTGCTTGGGGGGGGTCAACAGTGGGAGGGCTTCTAATGTCCTGGCCCCACTGGTGGACCTCCTGATGGCACCGGTATTTCTGGCCACTGTGTGACACAGAGTGTTGGACTGGATGGGCCTTTGGCCTGATCCAACATTGGCGTCTCTTATGTTCTTATGTTCTTAACACACTCAGCTTCTGCTGTAGACTGCGTCACAACAGTTTGCTTTCTACTAGTCCAGTCTATTAGTCCATCTCCGTAGAAAAAATAGATATCCACTCTGTAGACCTATAACTGTCCAATTCTTCTCCCCAGTTGGCGTCCATATATATATGACTAGTCTGGGCCCTTCAGATCTATCACAGACAATAGCAGGGCCACTTCAACTAACCCTGATGAGTACTGAGCAGAAGAAGGCAATGGTAAACCACTTTCTGATCATCTCTTACTTTGAAAACCTGATGAGACAACTGGAAATGAGATTTCTTTTTCCAGGTCAGTAATTCACAGGGCCCACCATAAGTTGGAAGTTACTTGATGGCACGTAACACACAAACACACAATGAAAATCTGGACGGAGTGATTCAGGAGGGACAGGGAACGGGCTGTTCCAGCATTCTTAAAGATGCACTCACATATATGACGGGAGTCCTCTTAAGTTAGTTGTTGTAGATTTTCCGGGCTGTATGGCCGTGGTCTTGGCATTGTAATACCCAGGGGTCATTTCGGGGGGGAACACAGTTCCCCCGGGTGAGGTGCAGGGGGGCGGGGCACATGACGAAGCCCCGCCCCCTGCTTCCGGCCGCCCCGCTTCCAGCCCTCATTCAGCCAGGAGGAGGCAGGAGAAGAGGGAGGGTAAGTTGCTTCCTCCCCGCCTCTCCCCACCCCTGCCTGCCTGGGGCCAGGGAGGGCCTTGGTGGGGCTTCCTCGCACTCCCACTGGCCTTGCAGGTCCACCGCCGGGCCCCTGATGTCAGGGGGTGTGGCATATGCTAATGAGTTATGCTAATAAGTTCCCCTAGCTCTTTTTCTCCGAAATGACCCCTGGTAATACCTGATGTTTCGCCAGCAGCTGTGCCTGGCATCCTCAGAGGTAGAACACAGAAAGATGGACCCCATCTTTCTGTGTTATACCTCTGAGGATGCCAGTCACAGCTGCTGGCGAAACATCAGGTATTACAATGCCTAGACGACGGCCATACAGCCCGGAAAATCTACAACAAAGAATGAATTCTGGCCGTGAAAGCCTTTGACAACATATAGTCCTCTTAAGGTTTGATCTAGCACCCTACCTTTTATGGGCTTGTAAAGAGACCCAGTCACAAACACAGGAACTTACATACAGGAGGCACTCAGCACATTGGAAGTATACTAGCAAGCAACTGATGCCAGGATGGCTTGAACCAATAAGGACTGCATATGGCCATAACTATTAGTTGCAAGCGACTTCAGCCTTCTGACCTATACATCAGTGTCATTTTTCTGACAACTTCCTTGGCAGCCTGGTGAGTTATTCGGCCACTTACTAATCTCACCCTGAATTTAGTGCCATATCCTGAGATAGCGCACTTCTGCCCCATCTTGCAGAAATAAACTAGACGACATCCTTTGTTTCCTTCTATTTGTCGTGTGGTTAAATGGGCTCCAAGTGCATAACTGAGTCTCTTGAAATAGGTTGCTTACAGCATTCGGCTGATGAGGCTGCGAGTCAAGAGAAAGCCGTGTGTGGAATTCTCAGCGGGGGCTTCACCAGGGAGAGGAGTCATCCTTGAGAATATCTGCGCCCACCCTGTTAATCAAAAGCACTCAGCTGAGAAGCAGCCCTCCCCACACAATAACATTTTGTCAAATTCTGGACACATTTCTCTGACACAAAAAGGCAAAAAAGAGCTAGTGGGTGACTCACATAATTCTTCAGAATCCTTAATCATACAGTGCATGCTTTGCAGTTGCCTAACTATATACATGGGAAGTACAGTATAGCCCAATCCCATCAGACCTTGAAAGCTAAGCAGGGTCAACACCTCTGCAAAGGAAGGCAACGGCAGCCTGGCCTGTAGCTACAGTGGGGCACCTTGGGGCTAAGCCCCCTGACTTATTGACAAGGCCCCCCCAACTTCCCATTCCACTCAGGGCCCCTGCAGTGGGTGCAGGGAAGGAGCCGGGTATTCCTGTGCAGCTGTCCAGTGCAAGGGTCCAGGTTAAATTACCTTTATTTCGATTAGCCAGTGCCCCCTAAGGAATTTAAATGCCCCCTGACTAAAAGAAATCCTGGCTATGAGCCTGATGGCAACCCTCCCAGGCCCGTAGCCATAGGTATTCTTATGCTAGCAATCACCCTTAGCCTTTTAACCATTTAGCCAAAAAAAAAGTTGTTACCAAGATAGATCTCTAAATTGCAAGCTGTCAACCACTTTAGATGACAGTTCTCAGCTGCTGCAAGTTAATAACTTCTGCCAGCCTAAGCAACAATTCTGATAACAAGCCGGTAGGTGGGGAGTGATGACTACTATAGTCAAGAAAGCTTACACTTAGGCAGAAAAACTCTCATAAAGGAGACCAGTTTATTGACACAAAGTTAGAAGGGATCCTAGAGGTCACCTACTCCAACCCCCTTGTTCAGTGCAGGAATTAGTCAACTATAGCACCCCACTCTGTTTAAAGGAGCAAGTACAAGAGAAATTATTGAGGGGCTGTGCCTTTAAGAAAGGGAGCAAAGCCCCCAAAAGCCCCACCACAGCTATGGGCCTGAACCCACCTCTGCTTCTCACTTGCCTTGAAAGCCCCTTGCTGGGATTGTCACAAGCCAGTTGTGACTTGGTGGCACTTATGTACATAACTCTCTCTATATTATGCACCCTAGACAGCTTTCATGACCTGCCCTACACTTAATGAAACTGAAGTAGGTGGGGGGTTAAGGTTTAGTTAAGATCTAGTCAGGAATTGTGGCTTGATTTTCTTCAAGTGGTTGTTGCATAGCTGGAGCACCATAACCCATTTTCCTCCACTCATTCTTTTTGAGGAGTGGCTGTGGTTCAGTAGCAGAGTGTCTTCTTTGAATACAGAAGGCACCAGGTTCAATCCATGGCATCTCCAGCTGAAAGGATCAGGTGGTGGGTGATGCAAAAGACCTGTAACCCTGGAGAGCTACTTCCAATCTGCCAAATCATGAGTGGCCTGAACTGACAAACTAAAGAAAATAACCTTTGGGAAGAAGAGCCGGGACAAGAGAAGGTCAAGGAGATGGGAGCCAGCTGGGGAATGTGGTTTGAATCTCTTCCAGTGGCTGTTGCAGGGGTCTACTCTCCACTGCTCAGTAAACCCATTTGCCCCTCTGTCATGTTGGGATTAGTCCCCGAACATCAAGAAACAGATCCATGCTCATCAAAAAGTGATTCTTAACGTCACTTCCCAATCCCATCATCTCTACTATCCTATCTATATCAGTTCTGCAAGCCTCCTAACTATATCAGTTCTGCAAGGCCCCAACAGCTGCTAGAATAAACAGGGAAGGGGAGGACCTGAGGCAAACCCCCAGACTCCAGGTCCACCTGGAGGTTGGCCCCTCCCATAATACCCACCAGACACTGATTGGCTGACCAGGGTCAGCTGCAGGGAGCCCCCCCAGGCTCCCCCCCCCAAGCCCAGAGCTGATGAGGACTTTCCCCTGGCTTGCTCCGGGACCTGCAGCTCCAAACCCAACCCCAGGTAAGTCTAGGACTGATGTTTATCAGTTCTTGCATGGCAGGGAAAGAAATTAAATAGTTCTATTCACTTTATAGGAAAAGCCAGTGTTTGCTTGTTTTATTTTTAATTATTATTACATTACTGTTATGAATTTATGATTTAAAAAAATCAATGGCTACTCCTACAAAGTGAGAAGCAGTACTTAATTCTTCCCAGCCCCACAACTGATCATTGAGATTTGATTCGTGAGCATTGAGCTGGTTCAGGAGGGAAAATAAAAAGAAGGGGGAGGAGGAGGAGATTGGATTTATAATCCGCCCTTCACTCAGAGTCTCAGAGCAGTTTACAATCTCCTTTCCCTTCCCCCCCCCCCCACAACAGTCACCCTGTGAGGCGGGTGGGGCTGAGAAGATAACAGAAGATTACTTTAATAACATTTTTTTAATTGCTGCAAATCAGGTATGAGGAAAGACAAAAGAACCACCGGGAAAACACATGAGTAGAATAGATTTATGAATGATATCATCTGTATTCCCTGCTAAAAATGAACAAATCATATCAATTCCTGATGAAACAGCTAGTGTGAAAGCATCCTTAGATTGAAATGCAGTTCGCGGGGAGGGCAGGGTATAAACTGAATGAATGAATGAATGAATGAATGAATGAATGAATGAATGAATGAATAAATAAATAGTTTATGCAAAATATGCTTT
Source organism: Gekko japonicus (assembly GCF_001447785.1). Lineage (NCBI taxonomy): Eukaryota > Metazoa > Chordata > Lepidosauria > Squamata > Gekkonidae > Gekko > Gekko japonicus. The sequence goes on along the minus strand of NW_015160895.1, from coordinate 221,759 downwards.
CCAACTGTGCATTTGAGTTTATGTGGGTCTGTTTCTTTAATCCACAGCAATGACCTTCAAAAAACTTTTAAAACTCCTCTTCATTCTCTCTTCCTGAATCAATGGAACATTGTCTTGGCCAGTGGAAACTCGCTTTGCCTTTTCAATCCTTTGTTAGCACTATGCAGTTTTTGTTCAAATTTGCTTTTAAAATACTTGTGCATTCTGTGTTGAGAGGAAGGTCACACCACAACTCTCAGCCTTCGGAAATCATGGGAAAAAAGCAATTAAAATGGTTGACAATGATAAGTGTTTTGCTGTGAATTGTGCCATAAAAGAAAATTTACAACGGACATTGCAAAACTGCCTGTATTATGTGCACAGTTGTCAGATAGCAATGGAGACTAGAAAGTGTGTATCTTCCATAACTGGATAAGGGAAAGAAATAGGATCGCGGGGGAAATAATTGGGGGATGTGACATTCTCGACTGAGGGAGAGAAAGTCAGTGGCTACAGGAGATTTGCTCACAGACATCCTTGGTGGTGCTCAAATGTCATCACTTAGCTTGGAATATTGATTTCAAGAGATATTAAGCAGATGATTGTGACAAATTTTAACAACCTAATTGCTGGTATGTCTTCAGATTCTTGATTGAAGGAGAGGCAACCAGTTGCAAGAGGAGATACGGGAATGTCAAGACCCATTTCAAGCGGGTGGTGGAAAGTGCCTCCAAGTCATAGATGACTTATGGTGACCCTGTAGGGTTTTCAAGGCAAGAGACGTTCAGGGGTGGTTTGCCATTGCCTGCCTCTGCATTGTGACCCTGGCCTTCCTTGGTGGTCTCCCATCCATGTACTAACCAGGACCGACCCTGTTTAGCTTATGAGATCTGATGAGATCAGGCTAGCCTGGGCTATCAAGATCAGGGAATTTCAAGCTAAGTACCAGCGTCTTGGTCTTTTCCAGTCACAACATAGCACATAGATTTTATGCTTCATTCCATGAGATATTGCTTATGAGAGATGAATGTGATATGTCATCTGTCTGCAGAATTTTTCTGGATTCCCTGAATTCCCTCACCCAGGCACCTTAAAGCATAGGTAAAGGTAAAGGTTTCCTTTGCTCAAAAGCCAGCTGAATCCAACTCTAGGGGACAGTGCTCATCTCCGTTTCCAAGCTGAACAGCCAGCGCTGTCCGAAGAAGTTTCCGTGGTCATGTGGCCGGCATGACTAAACACCGAGGCGCACGGAATGCTGTTACCTTCCCATTGAAGTGGTACCTATTTATCTACTTGCAATTTCTTGCTTTCGAACTGCTAGATTGGCAGGAGCTGGGACCAGAGATGGGAGCTCACTCCGTCACGCAGCAGTAGGGTCTTGAACTGCTGAGCCACAGAACCTCCGGTCTGCAGCTCAGCATCTTAACATCTGAGCCACCGCCCCCTTACTTTAAAGCGTACATTGGTGCTTTGTGTCCAAACGGAAGCATTTTGTCAGAAGCTGAGAACAAGAACAGACACTTCAGATTCCTCTCTTAGACTTTACTACTGTTACATCTGAAGGGAGACAAAAATTATCATCTTCTTTGGGGGAGCTCTTAATGACAACATTTGAGAATCTATTTGGCAGTTTAATTTAATATAATTGATGGATTTTAATTCTATATGGTAAGAACCTTGGAGCACTCATTAGAGTTGAATGGTGGGTTACAAAAGTTCTGAAATGAGACAAAGGAAATGTAGTACCAGCAAAGATGTCTTGGTATTGCTTACAGAAAATGTCTGTGTATAATTTTGGAAACTCAAAGAATGTAGCAAGTTTGCCTTATAGCAGCGGTCCCCAGCATGGTAACTGTGGGTACAATGGTGCCCACTAACAACTTTCCCGGTACCTGCCAATTGTTTTAGAAAGTGGCCAAGGCCATCTGGAGCTTTTCTCCTGCAGGGCTTCCGACTAACCATTGGAGATCTGATTGGCTGTGCAGATCTTAAGAGATTCTGCCTGAAATGTTGAAGAGTTACTATTAGAGTTATGCATTACGTAACTCCCTGACCTTTTGTGCTTGGCTCCACCGCCTATGGCCGCCATTTTGTTGTTGGTGCTATCTTCTTCGGTAGCCATTTTTTGGGTGTGCCCACTACCCTGAGCCAGAATTCCAAAGGTACCTGCAGGATCAAAAAGTTTGGGGACCATTATTTTTTAGCTGGGGAGGTCTTAGCCAATGGGCAACAGGCAGGGGCAGCTGCCCTGGGCCCCATACTGGGAGGAGCATCAACCACCCACAGCCCCACAGCCCCACTCCCACCTTTAAGGAGAGGGGAAAAGAATAAGAAGAGCAGGCTTCTGCTGCCACTTATGGCCACTGCATCTGGGGCTCAAACTGCTGGCTTCAGTGGCAGTTCCTGAGGACATCGCATAGGGCAAGGGCCACCCCTCATTTGATCCCACTGGGTGGGGGTGATAGAAGAAGAGTTGGTGCTTATATCCTGCTTTCCTCCACCCTAAGGAGTCTCAAAGTGGTTTACAATTACCTTCCCTACTTCTCCCCACAACAGGTACCTTGTGAAGTTGGTGGAGCTGAGAAAGTTCTGCGAGAACTGTGACTGCCCCAAGGTCACCCAGTTGGCTGCATGTGAAAGAGCGGGGAATCAATTTTATAGTCCAGATTATAGTCCACCACTCTTAACCACGATACCATACTGACACTGCTATTCAGCTATTCAACTGATCAGCAGAGCAGTTTGAAAGCCCATGTCCATAGCTCAGGACTCTCTGGAGGAAGGCTACAATACAAATGCAATTTTAAAAAATTGTACGGTGGGGGATTTTACTTTTTCCACCTAGATGAGGTTTCATTGGCCCATGGTATCTTCTTAGGAGAAGTTAGGAACTGTATTTATATCCCAGTTCATGCATTCAAAACATTTCTTTATGTCAAGTAGCCTAACAGCAATGTGAGCCAAGTAATATCGGAGATGGATGCTTCATCCCAACAGCCAAGCAGGCACTCACACGGTTTCTGTTTGCTTGAGCTTGCTTTGCACAAGCAGATGGGAGGCTGCCTTAGGATGAGGCTTGTTGTCCACATGAGGCTTGTTGTCTTAAGAAAGGAAAGAATATATTTATTGGTAGAGATCCATACTGTAATAGGAAAGGTGAGATAAGCATTCTAATGAGCTGTCTGACTAGGACAGACAAAAAATACACATTGTCCTCCAGGAAGTTGGAGAGTTAGCATAAAGAGTTTTTATGTTTTTATCCAGTGTTGTACATCACCCAGAGCCCAGCAGTAGCAGGGATAGCCAATATGATGATGATAATAGACAGCTGGAATGAATTCCCTAAAGTTAACAATCTAGGTAGCAAGGGAAGAGCTGCAGAACAGATGAAAGGAGAGTAGACAGAAGGGTTTGACCTGTTCAGTTTACTAGTTTTAATGTCCCTTCCCCAGTACTGGTGTGCTTCCTGCACAGATATATTGCATTGTTCTTCACTTCCAACAATTTCTATCTTTAACAGGGAAGGATTCTCCATCCATATGATTGAACATCAGCGCTCATGAAGCACCCAGCTAACACACTAGACATGTTACTTCCCTTTCATGTATGAGGTGACAGCATGAGTCAGAATGGGGGGTGGAGGGATTTAAACTAGGTCTACTTGATCAGAATAATCACACACTGCATCTAAAGATGATACACTGACAACCTAAACACTGCTTTAAAGAATGGGGAAGATACCTCAAGGTTTACCCTCTGTTTTCTTTTGCATTCAGGTTTGTTTGTGCCTGGGTGTGTTTTGCAGAGAACTAATCCCTGACGTTCACCCTTCAGCCATTAGAGCTATGAAAAGAAAGGTAGTGTCATTAATTCTGAGAAGTCAGACACAGAAAGCTCTGGCTCTGTAGAAAGATGCTGAAAAGGATTTTGAAGGACAAAGGATAAGGATCTCCTCCATGGGCCAGGCCCTCTCAGAAATCCAGAGAGGCCTGGGTCACTTTCAGCTTTTGAGGAGCATAGTGAAAATAAACATTTTAAAAATGGCATGTATATCAAAATAAGCCACCCAAAACAGTGACAGAATCAGTTCACCCTGTCACAGCTCAGTGAATGGCCCTTTCATCTAACCCCAACCAATGTTCCTTCTAAGCTGTCAACTACTGTGACCAAAAAATCTACTTTGTGAGTCAAAGAATCTATGAGCATAAAAGTTGTGAACAAGCCTACATTAAAAAAATAAATTAATTTCAGTTTGGAAATGGAAACAAAGAAAGGAAAAGATAGGGAAAGCAAGAAAGGGACAGAAAGAAAAAGAAAAAAAGGAAAAGAAAGAAATAGAAGGAAAAGGAGAAAAGAAATGAAAAGAAAGGGGTGAAGAGAAAAGGAAAGAAAGGGAAAGAACGGGGAAAGGCAAGAAAGAAATGGAAAGAAATAGAAAGTAATGGAAAGAAGAAAAGGGAAAGAAATTGAAAGAAAGAAATGGGAAAAAGGGAACAATAAAAATAGAAAAAGAGGGAAAGAAAGCCATGCAATTGGAGAAAGCAGGCTTGGAGAAGGAAGGCACTTAAAGGGATAGTCTCTCCAAGGCCCATTCTCAGCCCCCTGCACTAAGATGAAAATCTGTGGGCTGCGGTTGGAAATTGGAACCCTGATCCCAACTCATATTTCATTCAACATTTGCAGCTCAATGCTGAGAAAGTGTGTCACATTTTAGTCAGATAGGGATGTGCATTAAAAAACCCCCTACAAAACTTATCAAATGCTATTTTTTAAAAAAAACAACAACAACCCAACCCTAAATTTAAGGTTCTCTTCGAGCTTGAGGCTCAGGCCAAATGGCCTCTCCGTTGTTGGCCCTGCCACTTTTAGCCCAGTCTACATCAGCTTTGTCACAGCTGCAAATTTTTTAGGATGTAAGCTAGCTGGCACAGATGTGTTATGCCATTATTTCTCTTCTGGCACTATTTTTGATGGCATCAAAAAGTCTATCAAGAAACAACGCATAGGGTGTGAAATGGAACATCTAGTGATTTAATTCCAAGATGGCCAGTTTCTGTATTCCATATGCTCAGGACCAATACCTGGGGATACCTGGGGACACCCTGGAATTACAGCTCATCTCCAGACTACAGAGAGCAGTTCTCCTGGAAAGAATGGATGCTTTGGAAGGTGGTCTCTATGGCATTGTACCCCAATGAGGTCCCTGTCTTCCCTAGGCTCATTGTCTGAATCTCCAGGAGTTTCCCAACCTGATTCTGTCAACCCTAACCCTCCCATCACCTGCCGGTAGCCATGAGGAACCTGGCAACCCTATTACTACCTCTGAACATGGAAGTTCAATTTAGTCATCATTTGTAATATTTTTGACTAATTCGCTTTTCAGCAAATCAAACCAGTAGGCTAAATCATGTGTTTGTGAATTTTTCAGGTTCCCTGTTTTTTGGCTAAAACAATATGAATATTATGAAGATGATCCAACTGTGTACTAAGTTCACATCAATCAGGGCCTCATAAGTATGAAGCTCGTGCACTTAGATCACTCTTGGAAAGATTAAGGTGTTTCCTGGAAACATCTCTCAAGAGGGAGATAAGGACTGTGACTGTTCCAGACTGTACATGAGCTGACAACACAATAAGATGTATTTGAAAAGCATACAGGATATCATTGCTTCTTTTTCTTAAAGGCAGGATTCTTTTTGTATCAGGAACTCCTTTGCATATTAGGCAACACACCCCTAATGTAGCCAATCCTCCAAGAGCTTACAGTAGCCCCCTGTAAGAAGAGCTCTGTAAGCTCTTGGAGGATTGGCTACATTAGGGGTGTGTCACCTACTATGCAAAGGAGTTCCTGCTACAAAAAGAGCCCTGCAAAAGGTAAAAATGGAAGCAAAACTTAGAAGGGTTGTAACTGATGGAGCCAAACTGGTGAAGTTACTTCTTACCCAGGCTTTTATCTACAGCGTTTTATCCTTTTTGAGATGCTTTTATCGGATTTAATTTTTTCCATGGCCTGCTTCTAGCCTGTGTTATGAGGATTGTTTTAGGCTGCTCAGTGTTTATGATGTTTTTATGTTCCAGGCCTGTTTTTACTACTGATAATTTATGTTGCTGTTTTTATAATCTCATGGTGTTGTTTTTACTTGTGAGCTACACTGAGTAGGCCTCTGGAAAGGTAACATATATATTCCCTAAGTAAATAAGTATGTATCTCAAGTCAATCACTAGCAGATATACATGGGTTCCCAACCTCTAGTCCAGAGTTCTTCTGGAATTACAACCGACTTCCAGACTACAGCAATCAGTTCCCTAGAAGGAAATGGAGGGCAGGGTGTATGATATTAAATCCCTGCTGTGGTCCCTCCACTTCCCAAACACCACCCTCCCTGGACACTGCCCATAAGTCTCCAGGAAGTTTCCAAGCTGGAGTTGGCAACCCCATCATATACATTGGCATCAGAGGGAATTTTCTGCTGGCTCCAACCTAATCTGACCTACTTTACACAAGGGTTGTAAGGACTACAGTATAATGTATGTGAAATGCTTTGGGCATTTCAAAGTGCTATTATTAAGGGCTCTTTGTCACATGCATATTAGACAAGAAAAGATTGCTTAGCAAACAACTCTGTATTTTTTGTGTGTCACACTGTAAACTGCTGCTTGAGGAATTACCCCTACAATTTTCTTCCAGTATCTATGGATTTCAACATTTAAAAACAAAAAACCCGCTGTGTACATTACTAAAAGGTTAAGCCACTTGCTACCCTGCAGAATGTATGTGACTAATTAGCATTTACTCTGAAGTGAAAACAGAAAACTGTTAAAGCTTGGCAACAGGAGAAATCGTCCAGGTGCTAGAATGTACAGGAGTAATGAAACAAGGATTAGCAGTGTCCGATTCCTCTGTCCTGCCCAAGGGTCCAGCAGTTGGTTCTGCTATTGAGCCTTGTCAGGACTTTTGCCTCTTTCCCAATTTTGCTCAAGAGAACAAATGTCAGGATTGTGAAAGGCTGGCAGGCGTTACTGGCTGCAGGAAGCAAAATGACCTCGCAGACATAAGCTTTGAACTCTGGAACAGGCAGAGCATGAGGGCATGACAGCAGTGCCCGGAGGAGGAACTATTTGGAAAATGTCAAAGTAAAAAATAAAACAAGGAAGGTAAGGGACTGGAAAGCAGGGAAGAAATCTGGCTAGGAAGTGACAGATTACATCTCTAGGTTGGGTGTGTGTGTGTGTGAGGCTGGACACAAATACATCTTGGTTTGTTGTAGGAATGTGAGGTTGGACAAACACAGGGTCTGCCTGATTCAATTCGTTTTGTTTGGATGGCTTGATGCAATTGTGAGGGGCATTCAGTTGATGTTGCCATCAGAAATTTATTTTTTTTCTCCCACACAATTAAAATGAAATTCTTCATTCTAACCCATGTCCCTCACCCAGAGGATCCCCCTACACAACTTCAAGCAGACAGAAGAACCTTTCTGCTTTGCAGACATTCTCACGGGCATGGGAGTGGAACAATACACACAAAGCTGCCTTATACGGAATCAGACCAATGGTCCATCGCACTCAGTATCATCTACTCAGACTGGCAGCAACTCTCCAGGGTCTTGGGCTGAGGACTTTCACATCACCTCCTGCCTGGACCTATAACTGAAGATGCCAGGGATTGAACCTGGGACCTTCTGCATGCAAAGCAGAGGCTCTTCCACTGAGCCATGGCCCCTCCCAAAATGCTTCAAAAAGCCACATGTGTGGACAGGAAGAAAAATGGGAGGGGCAGATAGGTACAGTTGCTAACTCCAAGTTATGAAATTCCTGGAGGTTTTGGGGGTGGAGCCTGGGGAGGGCAGGCTTTGGGGAGGGGACAGACCTCAGCAGGATATAATGCCGCAGAGTCCACCATCCAAAGCAGCCATTTTCTCCAGGGAAACTTATCTATGTAGTCTGGTGATGAGTTGTAATTCTAGGAGATCTCCAGGCCCCACCTAGAAACTGGCAACTCTGGAGACAGTGATAGTTTCCCCTTGCCTCAATTCTTCACGTAAAAAAACAGACCTGCTAATATATATGTGATCAGACACGGAAAATTAAGTTACTCCAGAGCTGCAGTTAAATAAGGAAATAGGTCCTTTTTTCCTCAAAGATCTTTCTTTCTATCAGTGCAATCCTAAACAGAGTTACACCCATCTAAGCCTTTTAGCATTGCCAGTGTTGGCTGGCAGGGAGAGTTTGGGGGGGCATGGATAACCTTCTCAGTGTTGTGTTGATGCACAACATCACTCCAGGCAAAAAGAAGAAGAGACAGAGTGACACATGAAGAGCCATCCAAAACTCTACAGTTAAACCATAGAGCATTTGGGTGAATCCTAGAGCATCACCCCAGAGAAATAAAGTCACTTCCAGTTTTTTTGTTAGAAATGATATTGTGTGTTGGCATGACACCAAGAAGCCCCCTTAATTCCCCCCATCAGCCTATTAGATGGCTGGGAAGTCTCCCTTTATAGCAGGAGACTTGGCCTCCTGAAGCCCATTGATTTCAATTGAATTAGAAGGGCAAAACCTCCTTCCTTCCTTCCTTCCTTCCTTCCTTCCTTCCTTCCTTCCTTCCTTCCTTCCTTCCTTCCTTCCATATCCTGCTCTGCCCGCAAAGCAGGCTCAAGGTGGGTTCCAACCTATGATAATATGCTGAGTACAGATCTACAACATAAAAACAAAATAACAAAATACATACAATAAATTAAGTACAACACTAGATACTTAAAAAAAATTATTCTTCAACGGACACATAAGAGCGACTCATGGGGGGGGGAGGTCAGAATGAGTTGGATACCCACTTCCTCAACTGAAGGCCTGGTGGAAGAGCTCCATCTTGCAGGCCATGCAGAACTGTAAAAGCTCTCGCAGGGCCCTAATTTCTGATGGGACTTCATTCCACCAGGCAGGGGTGGTTGCACTGCTAGTCTGGTGTCTATCTGTCTTTAAGGTAAGTACTTTAGCCTCCATCCTGCCAAGCAGGCAGAGCAACCTTTGGCTCTTTGGCTGCCTGCCCGAAATGACTTTGTAGTCCCTCCCACTTTACAGAAGATGAAGGCAAACCATTTGTCCGAGAAGATGCCAAGCAGGGGGGACAAGCTGAAAACCCTACCTTCTCCCAGTAGTTCCAGCAAAGCACTAACCTGCCTCTCCAACAGGGCTAAAGCCCAATGACTATGGCAAACGGCATCACTGTTTCTATTAAGAGCCCTCCCCAAGCCATTAATTTGATGGAGAATGATGCTGTACATGGTGAATACGTTTTGCACATATCTGCTGGGTCACACTCTCCTACCCCACACTAAAACTGGAAACAGGTTATTGTGTAGTGGGTTTGCCGCATGGATGAACGAGAGAGACTGGCATAGTGCATAGCACGCTTTATTTGGTACACAACAAGACTACCCACTAACGGCCGGCAGGCCCACTATATACACTCCAGGGACACACCCCTGGACCCCGTTGGTGGGTTTGAATCCCCTGCCACGGTGCCCATTGGTTCCCCAGTGGAGGGACTAGGAGCCTAGTCCCTATTGTTCTTCCAGAGTCAAGCTCTGGCTGTTCGCTGTCTTCCCAGTGGTGGTCAGCATACACAACAAAGGTTAAAGATGGCGCAAGGAAAGGGAAAAAGGAGCGCAGGCACAGATATCCTGGTTCAGCCAGAAAAAAATGGTTTGGGTCTAAAAACCAGACCAAATGCCATTTGGATTCGTGGCCTTCCAAAGTTAACAAAACAGAATGCATTTGGGATCAGATTTGATTAATTTCATTCCAAATGCACACCTCTGTTGGACATGAACTAACCTAAACTGATATGCCCCATTTTTGAGATATAACTATATAATATAATATATTAATCTATATACCGTTTCCCAAATGTGGCCCCCATCGATGGATGTTTAAATCTGCAGATTGGAGTCACACAGAAAGAAAACAACTATTTCTGAAAACTTGAGGGACTCCCCATGTTTGCAGAAATCTGAAATTGTTCAAAAAGTATATTGGAGGAGGCGCAGAAAGAGAGAGAAAGAGTGACAGTAGGCATAGGAGAGAGAGAGAGACAGAGGGCGATTCTGCATTGGCTTTTCCCTCCATTGTTTTACCAAACCCACATTGGAACAGAAATCCCCCTCTGCATTGTTTGGTGTAGTGGTTAAGTGCACGGACTCTAATTTGGGAGAACCGGGTTTGATTCCCCACTCCTCCACTTGCACCTGGCTGGATGACCTTGGGCAAGCCATCGTTCTGACAAGAGCTGTTCTTGAAAAAGAGCAGTTTCTGTCAAGAGCTCTCTCAGCCCCACCTGCCTCACAGGGTTTCTGTTGTGGGGAGGGGATGGGAAGGGAGTTTGTAAGCCGCTCTGAGACACCTTTGGGTAGTGAAGGGCGGGGTATAAATCCAATCTCCTCTTCTTCTTCTTCTTCATTGCATGCTGCTCTCACCTCCTTTGATCGTCGGATTTTATGGTACGTTCTGCATAGATTTATGGCTGTTCAAGGGTGACTTTGCAGTCAGTACCGTGTTGGCCTGGGGTTTTGTGGTTTTGAGCTGCACCTTTTCCTCAGTGTAGAGAAAATGTGGAGCAAATGCCAGATGCAGAACCAACCAGAGAAAGACTGAAAGTAGGAGAACTGGTGGGGGCAGGGGAGAAAGAGAGAAAGGGAAATGGAAAGAAGTGGGAGGAAAGAGAAAGAAGCGGGGGGGGGGGTGTTGATGCTGCAAGATTCTTGCAGGTTCCCGCTTGTACTATATAATTTTAACATATTTAAATTTAATGTATAATTATATCATATAATATATTATAAGATTTTGAAAAATATTCTGAATAGGGAAATTAAATTAACGACCTTCGGTAATATTAATGGAAACATCTGGATCTGTTTGTATTTTTTTCACCTAGATATTTTGCTTGAAGTTCAGAAGACCAATGAGGGGAGTACAGATGAAGACAGTTACTCATCAGATATGTGAGTGACAGGATCATCTACAAATCAGCAGAGCAATATGCAGATGTTGCCACCAAAGAAGAGTGTGCCAATAGCAGCCATGACTCAGTGCGATAGCATCTGCCTTGCAAGCAGAAGGTCCCGGATTCAATTCCTGACATCTCCCATCAGAAGCATCAGGTGATGTGGAAGAATTCAGCCTGGGGACTGTGGAGAGTTGCTGCCAGTCAGAGTGGCCAATATTGACCTTGATAGACAGTTTCATGTGTTCATACAATAGGTTTTTCCAAAGTGTTCCATACACTAATCATTGGCTGGTATGCTTGTGTGTGCCCGTGTGTGCGTGCGCGCGCATGAGTGCTGCTTTATATAGGTATGGTACTCCAACTTGCTTCTATTACACTCTTTTTGGTCTGTGCCTGCCAGCATAGGCAACCACGGTGCTTGCAGACACTGGCACACAACAGGCAGTGCTGTAGACGAGAGGCTGAGAAGAATGACGTCAAATGCCTCACCCATGTCCCCATTGTCAGCTCTGCAAAGAGGCAAGGTAAGGGATGGTCACAGGCTACAGGGTTGTTTTGTGTGGAGGCTGGTGGCAGTGGCTGCCTGAACCATCACGTCTTTTCATGCTTCTCATGCAATAACTGGGCATGCACAGGTTGCTGCACTGCCTGTAAGGGCACCTGAGTGAACATGAAAAGAAGGAGCACTGCCTGTTTTGCTCCGGGCAGGGATAGTAAAGGTAACAGGAGAACAGGAAGTGAGAGGTGTGTGAGGGAAATAGTGAGTGGTGATATGTGTGGCTGCAAGAGGTAGAAGACTGGGAGGCACTGTTAATCAAGCTGCTACTGTGCCTCCTTCCCTGGCACTGGCAGCATCTACCATGCCATTTTAATGTATGGGAAGCAGGGAGAGCAGGAGAGACAGAGTAGACATGAGTGATCCGTGATAATGACAGATCTGAAATCTGCTTCAGTTTGTTCTATTGCCTTTTGGCAGTGCCATTTGAGGAGAGTTGACCTTTTGAGCGGTGGCTCAAGTGGTTAAGATGCTGAACTGCAGGCTGTGGAAGGTCAGTAGTTCAGCAGTTTGAGACCCGAGTGTGCCGCATGACGGAGTGAGCTCTCATCTCTAGTTCCAGCTCCTGCCAACCTAGCAGTTCGAAAGCAAGAAATTGCAAGTAGATAAATAGGTACCACTTCGGTGGGAAGGTAACAGCATTCCGTGCGCCTTGGTGTTTAGTCATGCCGGCCACATGACCTTGGAAACGTCTTTGGACAGCGCTGGCTCTTCGGCTTTGAAACGGAGATGAGCACCGCAACCCTAGAGTCGGACTCAACTGGCTTTCGAGCAAGGGAACCTTTACCTTTACCTTTACTTCCCCAAATGAAATCACCTCTACTGCTATGTTTTCCCCACCAGGGCCAAAAGACAACCCGCCTGGTTAATAGTGGTAGATAATTGGGGCAATCTGAATGTGTTTTAGTTGCAATGAATTTTCTTGTTACGTTTTGTTAAGTTGGACATTTTTAATGATATTATCTGCCTGTGCCTTCACAATATGTTCTTTTTAGCAAGGTCATTGCTCAACAAAGATTTGACACTACATGGGGAAACAGACATATGTGAAAAGTTAGACTTATTTTGAATTTACCCTGGACACTTGGCACCACAACATTTCCCTAAATGCTCAAGACGTGAATAAAGATTTCGGATAAAGTCGGATTCCATGCTACTGTTGTTGAAACATGCTTCCACTAAAACGGTGGTGCCCACTGCATATATTTGCATATTCACTTCAAGAAGTGAGTTAATGCAGTTGGGTTGCCAACTGCGTTGGGAGGTTCCTGGAGACTTGGATGATGGAGCTTGGGGAGTAACCTCAGAGTTACAAGGGCACAGAGTCCACCCTCCATCTGGAGATCAGTTGTAATTCTGAAGTCCCTGATTCAAATAATCTCTCATTCATGAACAAGAAAGCTACTTCACTTCAGCCCTTTTCATAGTAAAGTGGATCTAAGTCACTTTGCAAATTAGATACTTGGCCGTTGTATGGATTACAGTGATAAGGTTGTACACTTGAGATTATGAACACTTGTAATGAGCTATATAAATGTTAATTATCATTATCTTCCTTAATTGCCGCAAACCTGTTGAAGTGTAGGAAGCTGACTCACTGGTTTAAAGCCATTTTTATATGAGATGGAAACGAACTAATTAGTCACTCAATCCTGTCCTAAGCAATTAGGATAAAAATCAGGAGCATCACAACCGATCTGTATCTTGAGGTTCAGACTGAATAAAATGAAGAATCAAATCATCCACTAATTAAATAACTTGAAAAACAACACACATAATTTCCTTCTATTCCCCCCCTTGTGTTCTCTCTGTATCTTCCCAGTGCAGTCCTAAACAGAGGTACAGCCTTCCTATTGACCTCAATAGACTTTAAAGGTCATAACTCTGCTTTGAATTGCACTGTTAATATTCCAAAATGTGGGTTTGTTTGTTTTTTAAAATGGGAGGCATTAGCAAACTTGGAAAATGCAAAATGAAGGGGTAAAAGTGTCTCAGCACTACTTTAGAGAAGCAATTATATGCTGAAAGCTGTTAAAAAATAGAACTCATAAGAACATCTACTGGATTTAATTTAAGAATGGGTTTTCAATAGTACTGTAGGTTTTAAGTGGTAGCCCTTAGAGCTGCATAAAGGCTAGCGCTGCCCATTAAAGAAAATGATAAAACTCTTTGGGCAGGGACCATGTTAAACAATCACAATACCGCATTATATTCCTTATTAACTTCTAAGTCCTAGTCCACACAAGATTCAGGATAAAAATGAGATAAGAAACACTTTTTTCCACCAACCACTTTTTCCCACTACTGACAGAACTTCACTAATAAAGAAGATCTGTCGAGAGCTAAGAGCTATTTGCACATCATCGAACTATCATGTGTAACAGTGCCTCTCTGTATGCCAAAGAGCCAAGGATGTGACAGATACATAAGGGAAGAGTGCAATAGAAGTAGGGTTTCATACCTCCAGGTGGGGCCCAGAGTTCCCCCCGAATTACAAATGGTCTCCAGATTACAGAGATCAATTGACTCTGGAGAATATGGTAGCAGCCAACCTTAAGACATTTATGGAAAATAATTGTAAAAGGGCAGAAGAAATCATACTCTTGCTTATCAAATTGATATTAAAAGGGCAGTTAGAGGGATAAGTTGAAAAGCTGGCAAACCTAACTCTAGCAGCTTTAGATTGTGCACCAAATGGCAACACCAAACATCTCTCCTGTCTCTAGTTCAAAACTGAATAACATTTTAAAAAATACATTTTAAAATCATGTTAATATATCAGTAGCCACCTGAACCATTTTTTCTTCTTCTTGGTTGAGAGGTGGGCTACAAATATTTAAAATAAACTGGGCATCCTTAAACTAAACCAGGTTGTGATCAGCATACATGGACTGATTAGGTCTTTTATCCATCTTCATTCCCATTTTCCTAGCCCCAAGGGACTAAGTAGTAGGATAAAAAAAAATGTATTCCACATAATGATGCTCTAGGAATTTCCATTAGTCTCTGTGGTAAACTCTATGGAGAGGCAGCCGAGAGCATCATCTGCGAGCAAAACCACATCCTCCCCGAACTCTACCATCTCCAGGCACTGCTCCCCCACACATCTCTGGGCATTTGCTAAGGTGGTTTTGGGAACCCTAGAACTGCTGCGGGTGATTTGTTCAAGCTCCAGGACAATACCTACACAGGAAAGAGAAAAAGTTTTCAATCTCTGCTTTCTCCTTAGAAAACCGCAGAATCATTGAAGAGGTATATAAGTTCATCTGACTAACGGAGGAGGAGAAGGGATGTGGTAGTGAAGGCAGCTGCACCCCATTCAGCTACCAGGTAGAAGCATTTTGAGCCAGAGTGCAGGAGATGCCACTGGAGGTGGCATAAACCGTGGGAAGAAACTAGGAAATTAGGTTGAGGAAGTCTGGATGGAAATGACTGTTTGGAAGAAACTATTCATCAGTGCCCTGGTATAACTAGCTGACCTGTCAATGAGTGTGTGTATGTGTGTGTGCGTAATGCGAGATTTTAGTGAGAAAACAGAATAGGCTCCGTTACCATGGGTGAGGCAAAAATAACACACATAGCCAGCTTCCCTGCTTTTTAATGCCCCCCCCCCCGCATGTCCTTTCACAGCTTAACATATGGAAAGGGGAACACAAACAATATTTCTGCAGAGGACGGATTCAAAAACAACAGGTGTTCGCTTTGGAACATTTTTTTTTTTTTTTTGCAAATGTAGCTGGTGAGTCCAACTGCTATTCTCAGAATGCATTCGGTCAGGTTTTAATCATTAATTTTTTGCAGCAAAGTATCAATAGACTCACTGTGTTCATCAGATAGGAAAATTCCTGCTAATGGAATGTGGGAGGGTATTATTATAAAAGGAAAGGGTAAGATTTTTTGCCAATTCTTTCCTCCTGCTGCAGACCGCTGACACACTGTTCCGGGGGAAGGACGGTTCCATGCCCTCTCCAAGATCATCACTCACCAACATTTTGGGCTGCAGTGGGGTGGGGGAGTAATGAAGTCCCAGGCCACTGACTGAAATTGCTTATGTTAGCAATCCACAGGATCCAAGCAAACATGTTTTGTGTGTAGAAGGTCCCAAGTTCAATTGTTGGAAACTCCAGTGAAAAGACATCAAGTATTACAGTTACCCTCTCATGGATTGCCGTCTTGATGTGGCAAGGGGGCTTGTGTGATTCGATGAGGCTGCGGGCTATGCCGTGGAGGGCCACCCAGGACAGACAGGCCACAGCAGAGAACTCAGACAAAGCGTGATCCCCTGGAGAAGGAAATGGCAACCCACTCCAGTATTTTTGCCAAGAAAACCCCATGGACAGTATCAAAAGGCTAAAAGATATGACGCTGGAAGATGAGCCCCTCAGGTCGGAAGGTGTCCAATATGCTAGTGGGGAAGAGCAGAGGGTAAGTACAAGTAACCCCAGAAAGAGTGAAGCAGCTGGGCCAAAGCTGAAAGGACGCTCAGTTGTGGATGTGTCTGATGGTGAAAGGAAAGTCTGATGCTGCAAAGAACAATACTGCATAGGAACTTGGAATATAAGAATCAAGGTAAGCTAGACGTGGTCAAAAATGAGATGGCAAGAGTGAATATTGACATCTTGGGAATCATGAACTAAAGTGGATGGGAATGGGTGAATATAACTCAGAAGACCATTGTATCTACTACTGTGGCCAAGAATCCTGTAGAAAAAAATGGTGTGGCATTTATAGTCAACAAGAGAGAGAAAAAGGCAGTAATGGGATACAATCTCAAAAACGGCAGAATGATCTCAGTCCAAGGCAAACCATTCAACATCACAGTAATCCAAGTAATCCAACCACAGACATAGAAGAGGTTGAAGTGGATCAATTCTATGAAGACCTACAACACCTCCTAGAACTAACACCCAGAATTGTACTGTTTTACTGGCTCCTGCTGCAATAAATTAGATTGGTTGAGAACTAATACCAAAAAAAGATGTCCTCATCATCATAGGGGACTGGAATGCTAAAGAAAGAAGTCAAAAGGTAACCGGAATAACAGACAAGTTTGGCCTTGGAAAGCAAAATGAAGCAGGGCAAAGGTTAACAGAGTTTTGTCAAGAGAACACACTGGTCATAGCGAACACCCTTTTCCAACAACCTAAGAGACGACTCTACACATGGACATCACCAGATGGGCAACACCGAAATCAGATTGACTATATAATTTGCAGTCAAAGATGGAGAAGCTCTATCCAGTCAGTAAAAACAAGACCTGGAGCTGACTGTGGCTCAGATCATGAGCTACTCATTGCAAAATTCAGACTTAAACTGAAGAAAATCGGGAAAACCACGAGGCCATTCAGGTTTGACCTAGATCGCATCCCTGATGAATATACAGTAGAGGTGAAGAATAGATTCAAGGGTCTGGATTTGATAGATAGAGTGCCTGAAGAACTATGGACAGAGGTTCGTGACATCGTACAGGAGGCAGCAATCACCACCATACCAAAGAAAAAGAAATGCAAGAAAGCAAAATGGCTTTCTGATGAGGCTTTACAAATAGCAGAGGAAAGAAGGAAAGCGAAAGGCAAAGGCGAAAAGGAAAGATTTACCCAACTGAACGCAGATTTCCAGAGAACAGCAAGGAGAGATAAGGAGGCCTTCCTGAATGAACAGTGCAAAGTAATAGAAGAAAACAATAGAATGGGAAGGACTAGAGATCTCTTCAAGAAAATTGGAGAAATCAAGGGAGCGTTCCATGCAAAGCTGGCCATGATAAAGGACAAAAACGGTAGGGACCTAACAGAAGCAGAAGAGATTAGGAAAAGATGGCAAGAATACACAGAAGAACTATACAAGAAAGACCTCGATGTCCTTGACAACCACGACGGTATAATCACTGACCTCGAGCCAGACATCCTGGAATGTGAAGTTAAATGGGATGGCAGGTCCTTAAAGAGATGGGAGTACCAGACCACCTCACATGTCTCCTGAGAAACCTGTATAAGGGTCAAGAAGTAACAGAACCGGACATGGAACAACTGATTGGTTCAGAATGGGAAAAGGGCTACAACAAGGATGTATATTGTCACCCTGCTTATTCAATTTATATGCAGAGTACATCATGTGAAATGCTGGCCTGCATGAATCACAAGCCGGAACTAAGATTCCTGGGGAAAAACATCAACTACCTCAGATATGCAGATGATACCACTCTAATGGCAGAAAGTGAAAGAGCCTCTTGCTAAGGGTGAATGAAGAGAGTGCAAAAGTTGGCTTGAAACTCAACATAAAAAAAGTAAGATCATGGCATCCGGCCCCATCACTCCTTGGCAAATAGAAGGGGAAGTCATGGAAGCAGTGACAGAATTCACATTCCTGGGATCCAAGATCACTGCAGACAGTGACAGCAGCCATGAAATTAAAAGATGCCTGCTCCTTGGGAGGAAAGCTATAGCAAACCTAGACAGCATAATAAAAAGTAGAGACATCACCCTGCCAACAAAAGTCCATACAGTCAAAGTGATGCTATTCCCAGTAGTATGTATGGCTGTGAGAGTCGAACCATAAGGAAGGCTGAGCACTGAAGAATAGATGCTTTTGAATTATGGTGCTGGAGAAGACTCTTGAGAGTCCCTTGGACTGCAAGAAGATCAAATCAGTCAATCCTAAAAGAAATCAACCCTGACTGTTCCCTGGAAGGCCAGATAATGAAACTGAAGCGCAAATACTTTGGCCACCAAATGAGAAGGGAGCACTCCCTGGAGAAGACCCTGATGCTGGGAAAGATTGACGGTCAAAGAAGACGGGGACGGCAAAGGATGAGATGGTAGGACTGTGTTCCTGATGCAGTGAACATGAAATTGAGCAAACTCTGGAGGATGCTGGAAGACAGGAGGGCCCGGCATGATGTGGTCCATGGGGTTGTGAAGAGTCAGACTCTACTGTGTGACTGAACAAACAACACTATAGTTTAGAAAGACCTTTCACTGCCTCAGACCCTGGAGAGCTCCTGCCAGCCAGAGTGATGGCTCCAGATGAGGCAGCTTCACATGTCCTTTCTATGTGTGTCTCATATGGCCTCAAGTCACTTCTGATTTATGGTGACCCTATGAATTAATGACCTCCAAACCATCCTATTGTTTAACAGCCTTGCTCAGATCTTGCAAACTGAGCTTCCTTTATTGAGTCAATCCATCTCATATTGGGACATCCTCTCTTCCTCCTGCCTTCAACTTTTCCTAGTATGCTTGTCTTTTCCAGTGAGTCTCCTCTTCTTGTGATATGACCTTTCTATACTAACCATCCTTTTTTAAAAAGAGAGATTTCCCATATTACCATTTGTATCTGAATCTCAGTGGAAATAAACAGGTTTGTTTAATTATTGAAATATTTATACCCCACCTTTCCTCAGCTCAAGACAGCTGAATGGATTCTTCACAAAAATACATGCCCATGTGTGCATTCACAATTACTTTTCACTGTGGAAATAATATTTCTGCAAAAGAATCCCACACAGTTCGGAACTGCACATTTGGTTGAGGTAGATCATGCCATAAGGACATGCATGATCTGCTAAGCTCACATGGATGCATCCTTTACACTCTAGCTGCATGAGATCACATCATGGAAAAGTGGCATCCACGTGGCTGTGGAAACAACACCATTTCCAGTACAATCCTAAACCAAATTATACCTTCTAAATCCATTGAAGAAAATGGGTTTACAGAAGTGTACCTCTACTTATGACTGCACTGTCTTCTACTTAGTAGATAATTTTATGTATTTATTGGGTTACAATCTGTATAGACTGACATTCAACAGCAAATTTCTGCAAGGCAGTTTTGCAACCATTTAGAAATAATTTAAAAACCATTCAAAACAAGAAATATACTAATAGAAGCACACAATTAAAGGACAATAACATAAAAAAGAATCTCCATTAATTCCCAAGCACCTGATGCAAAGGAAGACTCACAAGCTGTGAGTCAGCCCACTAAGGGGTAGTGTGATCCTCTTATGGACAGGCACATTCAGTTAGCTAGCTAGTCTATTGAGTTCTCCTCTATTGTGTCTGGGATCTACTTCACCACTAATCTGAGATATACCTTTAGAGAAGCCCTCCTTTTGTTTGGGCTTCATGGAAATGAGAAATTGAATTGGGTTTCATCAGTCAATGCAGCAGGAGTGAGGAAGCAGGAAATTCCCATTCCACTGACAGAAATGCCTTCCATTAGTGGAAAATTACTGCTAGATCTGTATCAGTACTTCCCCTTCAGCCAGTGAGCTGAAAGATTATCTCCTCTCTACCTTAAAGAGAGTACCAGGAGGTATAAAGCTCTAAAGCGATAAGACAAATGCCTTGTAGCCAGCCAGAACATAATTGCTCATAGTGTCATCTTGTGAAACAAATAAAGGGGCACTGTAAACAAAAGTATTATTGTCTAATTAAGCAAACTGAGCTTATTCAGCATCCAAATTATTGGGTAGCATTAGACCATTTCAACATTTTCAGCTGAGAAACAAATGCTGGAAGCTGGTGTTTGCAGCTTTCTTAAAACAGGAAAGGATATAAATAGATTGCATGAAACCTATTAAGTACTAATAAGTCCTTGAACACATTAGAAAGATGAACCCACTGACAAGGAAATATCAGTTAGAAAATGGGAAAGCAAGATGATATTACTTGGTACCAGATAAGGTATAGATAGCGATGGAACCTTAGCTGCAAAAAAGAGACCCCAATGGTACCATGCATGTTCAAATACAATGCTTCCCAACCAGCAAGTAAATTGTCCTGTAGTATGAAGAAGGAGAAGTTCGTTCTCTCTTTAGAACAACTGGCCAATTTGACTATCAAGGAACCGCAGCAACTATAGATGAACACCTCTTCTTCCCTGTAGGTCCCATAATAAAAAGAAATGGAGCCCAGGAAGCTCATGCTCAGGAATAAGTGGCTATCTGTGGCTACTAGCTATGGTGACTGAAGGAAATGTCCACGTTCAGAAGCAGTCAGCCTCTGTATTCCAGTGCCAGGAGGCATCATCAGGGAAGACCTCAGCCTCTATGTCCTGTTATTGGACATCCTGAGGAACTGGTTGGCCACTGTGTGAGTTAGGATGCTGGACTTGATGCAACACTGGTCTGATCCAGTAGGGCTCTTCTTATGTTCTTATTAATGGTCATTCCCCAAGTCATATGACAATTTTCCTCTGAGGTTCTGGGACTAATTGCAGTCATTTCAAGAATACTGTTGGTGATAGAGAGGAGGCTCTCTCACCTTACTCTTAACCGCTAGATAAGGCTGGTGAGCAAACTTATTTCTAGACATACAATACAGGTAACACAGAGTAAACGGACATTACTGATTGCCAGTGAAATAAATAGGAATACATTTCCTTTAACCCATTTAAACTACCTATTAGATGGTTCTGACATTTCATATCAATTTAAGTATCAGGAAAAAATTGTACTGTTTCAAGATGTTACTGGGAAGACATAGACGTAAGGTGGAAGCAAAGCAGCAGGACTTTGAGATATTCATTACTACTGCAGTAGATTTTAGAATACTGCAAAATTAAACAAACAAAAAATACTACCTGTCGAGGGGTCCTTTCAGATTTACTCCTGCACCACTCCCAGTCAGAGAGTTCTGGTTTTCGACCTTCCTCGTGAGAAAGCCTTCTTTCCTGACCTTCAAAAAAAGGACCCTTCTCCATATTCCTGACCTCTTCTCTTTTGTGTGTTCCCATTTTGTCAGAAAGCAGGAGGTCTGTAATCTTATCCTTGCAAAGGTCTTGTTTTGTGTCGGTACCGACTGTTTTTTTGCACCTTGCAGAGTCTTTAAGCATGGAGCTGTCCTCCAGGGAAATGGTGCTGAACTCAATTTTGCTGTTATCCTTTTGAGTTCCTTTCGTATTCTCACAATCATAGTTCAGCAAGCTGTGATATGATATAGAGTTGCCGTCATCGCTATGATAGTTGTCATGGGATATCCTATAGATTCCATAACCTTGCTGAAATGACAGATTGAACTCAAAGCCTCTTCTTTTGGCTAAAGAAGTAAAAGACATGATTGCATTAAACAAAGTCAGAATCTTAAAAGAATGCAAATTACAAGCATTGGCATTAAAACAAAAAAAAAGCAAAAAACTGAGCAAGCACAATGCACATTATCACAGCACAGAGCAGCAAAGTTCCAAAAGATCAAACAACATTTGGTTGAGATGAGGCAGATATATGCTTTAAGGGTAAAGACAAACAGACATTTTAAAGTGAGGATGGAGTGGTTTGAACATGCACTCTTTGTTCCAAAAACAAGTGCACTAGAATGCACCTGATGTGTGTTCAAACCACTCCCACAACATTTCAGGATAACTGTCCAGGACTTTTCAACATTTCTAAAGAAGAATCATTAATGTGAGTAGGGAGAGAGTGATCTGAGCAGCACTTCCAGCCTTAACAGATGCACATTTACTGAAATACCAATACAGGATCCATACCTGTAGATGTGTTCATGAAGGGCTCTCTCTGTGTGATCAGCAACCCTAAAGAAAGAGGGCTCCCAGTTGTGAAGACTGAGCCATATGGGGCCTCTGAAAATACAGGTCCTAGACTGTGTGAAGAAAGACCTAGGCACGTTCATCTCTACCTGTGTAGGCTCTATATGGCACTCCCATTAATGCTCATCACTTCAGGGCACAGCTTGTTGCCATGACCCCATTTCCATTCTTTGAACATTCATAATCTCTTCTCTGAACAACTGAAAAGGGTGTCCATATTCACCCTTCTTTACCAAAATGGAAGGCTAGGAATCCAGTGATAGTTTTGCACGGACACCACTGAGATTTTCCAGGTGTCTTATTTTTAACTTCTGTTTTCTAGAGAACATAACGCATGAAACCCTGCAATGTTCACAGTGCAAACAAACTTCTTTGACCTTTTCATGATAAGAGACATAAGAGCCAGGTTAGAACTTGTCTTTGTAGCATCAATGTCAGAAAAATGAAATTGTGAAATGGAAACTATTAAGCACTAGCCCCTATCAGTCAAGATATATGTAAAAATAGGTAGCTGCTTCTGTCCACATAGTTTGGGTTCCTGAAGCATTGATCATTGTTGGCTCTCTTCAGGGGGTGGATTTTGCTTGTGTAATTTGTAAGCACACCAAGAAGCTCAGCTACACAAGTGCAAGCTCAGCGACTACATGTCTGGACTGGTATGGAGGAAAGGTTCACATCAGGACAGCCAAAGTATACTGATTTTTCAAAGCAATGCATATATTCTTGCTGTATTTTTATTCCTAACTTTCACTCGGAAGCTGAAGCCTCAGTCTTGAAACTGAGTTTTGTGTGTGTTCCAAACCCAGTTCTAAAAGATTCACTGTTTCATGCCAATTTTAAATGCTTTTCAGTTCATGACACCTTTTTGAGTCTGTTGGAATAATTCATTTTATACTGTGCCAGGCCTCACCCACTGAACTCCCTTTAGGGCCATGAGATGGCAGTCTCTAGGCACCTTGCCTCGAGGGCCTGCTTTCTGTTGGCTTCAGCTTCAGAGAGAGGAGGCTCTTTGTCATCTGGTTCCTTCTCTTCTGCACCTGGCTAACCCTTTCTCTGGATGGAAGGATCTGTCCCAGGTTCAATTCCCAGCATCTCCAATTAAAACAATGGTTCTTTCGGGAATCACAGACCCCTTTGACAATCTGATGAAAGCTATGGACCCCCACTCCAGAAAAAAAAGAAATAGCGAGGAGATGATTATTGTTATCTGAAAATGTACAGTAGTATCCCATGCCCTCCTACATTTGTTTGGAGTGAAACATAATAAAGAATGTTTTCACATAGATAATTTTCAAAGTGTATCCCTGGTATGTCCCTCAAAGGGCATTATGCTCTGTGGATAACAACTTAATTGTGGTCTCCAGCCTGAGAGATATCCGGCTGTCCTCAACCTGGTGGAACTCCCTGCCGGGTAACATCTGTGCCCTGTGGGACTTGATGCAGTTCCACAGGGCATGTAAGGCAGAGATCTTCCTCCAGGAGTTCAGCTGAGGACAGCGATGGTGTCCATGTGGCTGGCACTCACCCACATCCCATAGGGCAGTAGCATAACTGGAAATCTAAATCACCATCTGATTTAATCTGACTGAAATCTTATTGTAATTTTAATGCTTAACTGAAATGATATGTCATTTTATCTATTGTTATTCACTGCCCTGAGCCCTGTTTACAGGGAATGGGTAGTGTGTGTGTGTGTATATATATATACGTGTGTGTGTGTGTGTGTGTGTGTGTGTAAATCAAATTTAATAAATAAAGTAACAGGAAGGAAATCAGAGAAAAAATAGTTTTTTTATGCCTGATTCATGGACCCACTGAAGCCCATCAATGGATCCCTTAAAGGTCCATGGACTCCAGGTTAAGAACCCCTGAGTTAAAGGATCTGGCAGTAGGTGATGCGAAAGACTTCTGCTTGAAACCCTGGTGAGCTGCTGCCAATCTGAGTAGACAATATTGACCTTGATGGACAAATGTTCTGATTCAGTATAGGGCAGCTTCATAAGTTCATGCCTTTGGAGAAGCACAGTGGTGCATCTTGCTGGAAGGTTCCTTTGTGCAGCCTCTGCAAAACATATCCATCTCTCCAGCCACCCACGAGACAGAAAGATCTGCTCTGATCCTCAGTGCTGAGGCCAGGTTGGTTGCTATAACAATGAGATGGATCACATCAATCCTGTGTGTGCAAGGAGGAAGGGAACCCACATGTTATTCGACAGAGTCCCCTGCCCTCCAGAAGCATCATCTTAAGGGGCACTTTGGGCTGTTTCAGGAAGGCTGCACTGCAGAAGTCATGCTCCACTAATGGAAATCCTTCCATCAATAGAGATTTTTTTTTAACTGGATCCAAGCCAGGTCTCTATGTCCAAAGCCAATCATCTATTCTGCCTCATGATCTACTGTTGTCCAATGTACTGGAGCTGTTCATAGCTGGGTTGCTGCAGGATGTGGCCCATCTGCCTGTTCAATGGCCAGAGCTATGTACTGTGGTAGAATAAACACTGAAATTGTATTGGGCTTATTTATTGAACACCACTATGTATATTAGCTCTTGTGGTATATATATATGAGACTGTTCCTGCAATTACAGATGCTCATGTATTGTCAGGGAGAAGGCAAAACATCATGCATACAGTCAATATCACCTTTGAAGTTAACCAAAATTCTATTCAAGGAAGCTGAAAGTAATAACTTTGTTTACCTTCTTCATAATCTGAGATTTCAGGGACAGAGAGAAGGGAAATGAGTTCAAGGGTAGTGAAAGATGAATGTGGACAAATGCAATTGCACAGAGTTAGGCAGTTTAGGTTGGGAACTGAGGCCAATGCCTTCCGAGAAAGGATGGGTTTTTGATGAAGAATTTTAAAGAAAAGAGAAGGAAGGCCATTTAGGGGTCATCAGGGGGAATTCCAGGCACAAGGGGAAACAAGGGAGATCTGCTTAAGTGCATGGAAAACCTCTTGGCAGTTCAAAGTGGTAGACTTGAAGAAGCAATGTCACACACAGAGCTATTTGAGGAAAAACAGAAAAAGCAGGTGAGCAAGATTGGGGGGAGCTTGAAAGATAAGGACAAGGAGTTTGCATTGAATGCAGCATGGGGAAATCCCCATATGGGTGGGGGCTGAAGCTGAGAGAGTGGGTGCCACCCAAGGCCACGTACTGGGTACACAGCTAAGATGAGATTCCCAGATCCCTGCCTCAACTTTCCACCATACTAGCCTTGGGTCCCAGACTCTGGACGGGATCCAACCAGCTTTTTCACACAATCATGCCCAATTTTCCTCCTTATTCCAGTCTCCTGGCCCAAATGGCTTTTGTCCATGCAGGTCATCAAAGCCTTTTTATTGGCCTTCCCTTTCTTCACCAGTAGAAAAATGGGTTGTATCCAACCTTAGGTATACAAATTATGATCATTATGTTGACTGGGTTTTGCATCTTGCAGCAGCAGGTGACTTTAAGTGTGACAGATGCTAAGGTCAATTGAGTTTTAATTCAGTCTCGTTTTTATTTTGCCTTTGTGCCTTGATCCTGGAAAGGAAATGAACACATGGAAGAATGTTTTGGCACAGGAATTAAAATCACAGAAAGGAGTATCTTATATGGCTGAATACATGAAGCTGCCTTATACTGAATCAGACTGCTGGTCCCTCAAAGTCAGTATTCTCTAGTCTGGCTGGCAACAGCTCTCCAGTGGTTCAGGTAGGGGTCTTTCACATCACCTATTACCTGATCCTTTTAACTGGAGATGACAGGGATTGAACTTAGGACCTTTTGCATGCTCTATTACTGAGCCAGGGGAGGTTGCAGGGTTTTTATCTCAGGCTGCATGTGGTATCTCTAGCTTAGGACTGGCAACTGTGCAAGTATTCCTGAACAGATGGTTGGTTGTGTAAGCTTTGGTATTGTCCACCATGGGGATCCCTCCTTGCTCATCAAAGGGAAGATGAAATGGTAACCTAGATCCCAGCTCCTCATCCAGTCCAAGAAATTGCCTGGCACCCTGGCAGCTGACAACTCTAGACACTAGTTGAGTGGCTAAGTGTGAGCAGCACATGGTAACACAGGAACAACCCATGCATGTACAAATCTCTGGCTCAAACTGTTAGCTTCTTGGAATAAATACAGTGGTCCAGAAAGATAGAATTACTATCCTATAATTTCCAACAAATCTGCAGAAGAAAAATCACATTTTTATAGCAACACCATGCCACTTTCCCAATGTAGCATCAATGCAGACCACACGACACTCTATGCCTAAGTTATTTATTAAATTCTGCATGGAATCATGAGCTCAGTAAACATTCTGTTGGGGGGGGGGAGTAGAACAGCCTTTAGCATCAACATAACAAAAGTAACTTCAAGTTTAAATTATTGTGTAATTGTTTCTTTACCATCTGCCACATATTTCACCGTGTAAATATTGAATTAGAGCCAGAGCCATGTGGTATCTGAAACAACTCAGTCCTTGACACACAAAATATGTTGTGGTTCTAAAAGATCCAGAAGGAAAGACCTTTCTCTGACAGCCCTGGGCCCATTTTGCTCTGGTATATGAATCAGAAGGAACAACCACCGAGACCAGCTGATGCTTGGTAAAAATGAGAACCTGAGTCTAAACACACACAAAAAGTTCTGACCCCTAATACTTTTTCTCAAAGCCTAAGGCTGTAAGCTATTCATGAAGGGATAAACCCCACTGAAGTTAGTGGGTGACCCAGAGTCATTCATGTAGAGCTGGGTTGTAGAGAAGCAGGGAAATGGAAACCCACTCTAGTCATAAATACCGAGAAGCAGAGCCCTCTGTCTAGCAGCACTGCCTAGTCAACACACTTCAGCTGTGAAAAATTCTGCCAGTTATTTGCTGGGTAGAGTTTAATTGAATTGCGTTTTTAACTGAATTACCTTTTACCCTGTATTTTAATTGTTTAAATGTTTTAATGCTTTTACATTCACTGGCTTGTGGACCCTCATGGAGGATAGGGGAGAAGCAGCATCAAAATGCTATAAATAAATAAATAAATAAATAAATAAATAAATAAATGTCCCTGTCTTGAGAGAGAGGCAGTCGGGTGTCAGACTGGAACTGAGGAAGCCCACCTTCAGATACCTGCTTGGCCATGAAACTCTCTGTGTGATCAGGGGCCATTCACTGGCTTGGATCCTCTACCTTTGCCCTGAGTGCGCTTTCCTATGGGCATTGAGGAGGCTGTCCCCCACCAGGTTCCCATAGCACTGGCCACTTCTGCATGCACAAGACCAGTGCTTTTCCACACAGCACCTAGTGGGAGAGGAAGGTAACCTGCAGCAGAAGACCACCTCCACAGCATCTAGAGAGAGGTGTACCTAGAGCAAAGGTATAGGAACCATGCCACTGTCTCCCAGGATAACCTATTTTTACACCGGTGGCATATCTAAGAGATGCTGTCACACCTTGAAGATTAACAGATTTATTGTGGCACAATATGCTACAATCGACTTCTTGGTCGAAGAAGTCACAAGGCTCTTTTTTGTTTCTACTTCACAGGACTGTCCTGAGGATAAAATGCGGGTGGGGCAAAGCACATATGTCTCCTCCAACCTCTTGGGGGGAAGAACCTATTCCTTCAGAGGACACATCGGAGCACCAATTCACATGTTACTTCCCTTTTCTTCTGTTCCTCCTCTGTGAGTTCTCTGTTCATGGTCCTCAGAGGGTAATCTTTCTTTCTTGGCCTCTGAATGGAGCCTTACATGTGACTAAGATGAACATAACAACCCGCTAAGCATTGTGACCTGGCAAGCACTTCCACTAGGGTTGCCAGTCCTCAGTTGGGAGCAAGGGATCCCTTGATTTGGAGGCTCTCTCCCCCTTCAGGATTATCAGAAATTGAGGGAGGGAGGGGGGAAATGTCTCCTGGGCACTTCATTATACCCTATGGAAACTGGTCCCCATAGGGTATAGTGGAGAATTGATCTGTGGGTAACTGGGGCACTGGGGGCCCCTCTTTTTTGAGGTAGAGGCACCAAATTTTCAGCATAGCATCTGGTGCCTCTCCTCAAAAAGCCCCCAAGTTTCAAAAAGATTGGGATCTGATTCTATGAGCCCCAAAAGAAGGTGCCCCTTTCCTCCATTATTTCCAATGGAGGCAAGGCATTTTAAAGGTCCTTTTAAATGTGATGACCAGAACTCCCTTCAGAGTTCAATTGAGCTTCTTCCCTTCCCTCTCCCAGAGGGTCCTGGAAAGTCCTCTGACAGCTTGTCAGCCTCACCCAGCAACCCTGAATGGTACCAGCATGCGTGGCTTGGGTGGAGAATGAATTGAGAACAACCACAGTGTTAGAAGCACAAGCTCCTACCATGGAATCACGGGAACCTTCTGGATATGGGGGATGGGCCTGGAAGTGCTCCTGGCTCCACTCCCAAAGTCCTCAGATATTTCCTGAGTGGGACCTGGGAACTCTAACTTCCACCCTTGTAGTTCCAGTCTGCCAGGAACACAGGAAGTCCATCATACTTGGGGATGATGCCTTTGGTGTGATGGATCAGTTGTTGGTGGGTCTAGGGAATTTGATTTCAGCATTTGAGACCACTGCAGCTCCAGAATGAGTCTGAGAGGCCAGGGAAGTTGCTGTGGGTGAAATTCACTCATTCCTCGATTTACACATTGCAGAGCTTGTATAAGAGGAGAAACTAGGACAAAAATACCATGTGGACCAGTGTTGACTAAAATAAACAGCACACCGCAAGACATGTTTAGCTTGGCAATATGCTGCACAATCTGCTGAGGAAGAGCATGTGGTTTCCCTGACAGGCAGAATAATAGTACTATCCCTTTCCCACCATTCTTCCATACTTACGCTTGCCTTCTTGTGAGGAGACCGTGTAGACATTCCTCCTGCAGTTAATGATACAGCCACAAGGCAGGTGGCTCCAGTGTTCTGACAAAACAAACACTGGGGTGACCGTGGCAGCAAGTAAAGTTAGCAGGAAACTGAATATCTCAAAGGAAAAGCTTTGAAATGCCACTGTATGTTGAACAACCATTTGTATCTGAAAGACAGAGAAGTTTAAAGTCATTAAATACACTCTGCCCTGACCTGGATAGCCCAGGCTAGCCCAATCTCGTCAGATCTCAGAAGCTAAGCAGGGTCAGCCCTGGCTAGTATTTGGATGGGAGACCTCCAAGGGATACTAGGATCATGACGCAAAGGCAGGCAGTGGCAAGCCACCTCTGAACATTTCTTGCCTTGAAAACCCTATGGGGGGGTCACCATAAATCAGCTGTGACTTGATGGCACTTTCCACCACCAAATATATTCTGGGAGGAACATATCTTGCTGGAAGGGGACAACCTGAAAGCCTTCTGCAGCTACCATGGTTTTGCTACACTCTGAATGCTGTCCTTGTAAAAACAAAGGCTCAAGTTAAGCTTTAAGAAGTGTCGTTTATTTCACTGGGAAAGAGGTAAGCTCCTACTGAACTCATCTGTTGAAATCACTTAGGGGCTGAAATGCATAAGTCCCCTGGCTTGATGGTACCCTGCGTGACTTACAATGCAGTTCTGTGCAGACTTATGCCGGTCTAAGCCAACAGGATTCAGCTGAATACCAGAATACCGGAATAACTCTGCAGAGCTTTTTGCTGTTATTGCAGCATGGTGGCAGCCAACTTTAGCAGATGGAGTTGATGAAATTTGTTTTCCGATGTTCTTCAAAAATAACCGTGAATATTATCCAAATGGAGCCCAAACAACATGCACGAGACACTAATTACTAGACTACATAACTCTGCAAGCTTGTTTTAAAAAATGTGGTATTGAGGGAGACCCCGATGCTTCCCACTGGTTCTGAATGTTTCTAGGCTATAAGCCTATTGGTGTCTAAGTAGAATGCCTATTCTGTTTCTGACATCCTGGCTAGAAGGGTTGTTTCACACATCCTGTAGGGACTCATGAATTATACAAAATCAGAACATCAGTCTATCGAGGTTAATATTATTTACTGCAAATGGCAGCCACTCTCCAGGTGGAGGTCTTTCTAGTCACCTACTACTCAATCTGTTTAGCTGGAGAGGCTCAAGATTGAATTCAGGGCCTTCCACATGCAAAGCAGATACTCTACCACTGAGGCACAGCCTCTCCTCTGCAGACATTCTCAGGAAGAAACAGAAGGAAATAACAGCTCTCAGCTGAACATTTCTGGATGATATGAATATTTGCAAACACTGTTGTTGCATGCACTATTTTTTTCAGTATGTCCTGGATGTACGCCTAAAATATAAAGTGCAAAATGTTCTTATATTTAAGTTTTTAAAACTTCAAAGTGAAATAGTGGAATTTATTAATGAACGTGTTTCTGAATTTGAGGTCTTGAATAATGATCAGAGGCAAATGCTTTAGTTTGACAGGTATGACAGCAGTCAGTAGGAGAGGGCTGTTGTCAGTGGACCCTGCTTGTGGGCTTCCCTATGGCATGCTGGACTTGAGAGACCATTGGTCTGATCCAGCATGGCTTCTCTTATGTGCCGGTATTATGTTATTATGGGCTGTTTTATTACAAAACAACTTCCACTTTCCCTCTGTACAGCATACACAGATGGTTAACACTCTGATATTCAGCAAGTTCCATATCCCCATTACCCTTTATATATCTTCTAGTCTTTCCTAGATCTCAAGAAAGCATTCATAGGCTTCCCATCCAGGCACTAACCAGATCAAAACCCACTTAACTTTAGCAAAGTTGCTGCTGCATCATGTGTACCTATAAACCTTTTGGCTTCAGACCACACGTTTATTCTTGCTTGTTTTGTTAAAATCTCAATTCTTAATTTAAAAAAAATCTGCAACATTCTCTACCTTCCCAGGCCATGATGGTCTAAGTATCGCCTTGGCTTTTGTTTTACTGTCATTGGCATCCTACCTACCACTGTAAGAGAGTTTCCATAAAAATATGATTGTATTAAAATCAGAAAGAATACATGTCAAAACAAGCAGTGGCTTGGAACCACACATCAACATTCACAACAGTAGACGGTTGAGAGCAAAGAGAAATACCATGGAAAGTCATGTGAGTCCCTAAGGTCTTTGCAAAGCTACTGACTAACATTCCTGCTCCTCTGGAGCTTGGAGGCTTTGAATCTTGACAGATGCCGGAAAGCAAATGTTCTAATACAACTCCCATCTGTGTTTCTCAGAACGCCAGTTGCTTCAAGTGAAATGATAAATATTGATACCACAGCTCTAACAGGGAAGTCTCTTTCACCCTGAGCTATTAATAAAAGTCCAGTTGAGGTAATCCTGGGAGATGCAAACACAGTCCAAGGACGCTGACAATGATTGATACGGTGCTACCAATGTATGTGGCACTCAACAGAGTTTGATAAGCAAAAAGGAAGAAGAGGAAAGTCTTAACCCCCCAAGATCTTAGCCTACAGGTCAACAATATGAGGATGACAGAGGGAAGAAAGGGTCTTCAAGAGAATGAGAGCCCCCCCCCCCGGCATAATTGGGATTCTCCTGTGCTACGGAGATAGATCACAGTGGGTAGCTCTGTTAGTCTGTAGCAGTAGAAAAGAGCAAGAGTCCAGTAGCACCTTAAAGAATAACTGCCACAAATTTTGTTAGTCTTTAAGATGCCACTGGACTCTTGCTCTTTTCCTGCACTATATGCTATTGAATGAGATTCCAGGAAATGTCTATGCCCCAACATCTCACACAACGTCGACCGTAACTGCACCAATGTATGCATCAAGGGGCGTTCCCAATAAAGCTCTGTACTGACAAAATCATAAACAAACGCGCTCCTTCAGTGAAATGCCTCAGTTTTATAGCCCCAGGCGCCTCACTGCCAATGGGTGTGCCTGACAACTGTGAGAGGAAAAGCACTCTTTAGAAGTCCCTTTGAATAATCTCACAGTCACACTAGTGCCTTTCAGCTGGCTCAGAAAAGACCCCCTTGGTCCAGCTTTCCACCTAGTTCCATTCTTTGAATACGTCAGTAATGGGTACTTGTAGAATTTTTTTTATGGTAGCACAAAAAACAGAGTCACAGAGCAATTATCCAGAGACCTGGTTTTGTTTGACTGTTTCAGTTCCCATGAAAACATATGTAGTGCACATCTGTTCATTCATAGTCTGGCAACAGAGAATGTGCAATTAACAGCCTAACTAATTCCACATGAATACAGGGTCTTGAAAACATGGTGAGCTCAGATAATTAAGAGTGCCTGATCGCTGGATTTGCCAGTGTACTGAACACACACATTTGACTGACATTAGAACAAGGCATGCAATCAGTCATCAGCAGCGTGTCCATTTAACATCTAATAGCAGAGTTGATGATCTCACATTATGCACAAGCTACAGAGCAAACAAGAGTATATCATCCCCACCCTCACTCCGGACAACCAGTGTTTAAAAGGCAAGTGCAAGGTTTAAAGTTACACTTATTTGCTTTGAGTTTAATGGCCCATATTCATTACTTTAACCAAATCATTACAGATATAGAAATAAACTTGGTTTGGTATTACCATCATTGGGAGCCAAAGAATGACTTTTATCAGAGCCAGAATCAGCGAAAAGCGCTTCTGAGCAAATTCCACAATGAAACTTCGGCTGGTGTATGGCACACTGTGCGTGCCGTAGTGATCCACTCCACAGATGTCAGTAGGACTTTTTCTAGTCAACGGGTCAGAGTTTCGACAAGCCACTTGGCAATGCTTTGAGAGTCTATTCACTGGGTCTTCTGGCGAAAGGGACAGTTCATGACTACCAACTGGAGGCGACCCAGGTGAGAAATAACCTCGGACGATCTGATGATAATCATTGTAGAGATGCTGTTGATCATCTGAACACAACAGCTGATAAATCAGCGGGATAGAGAGGACAGTGAGGAGACAGAAACACAGCGAGTAAATGGCAAAAAGAAACAGGACGTACGAACTGGTGCAGTCCGTAAGGCATCCCCAGGAGGTGGGGGAATAGGCACCCCAGCCAAACAGAGGCAAAATACAAATCAGCAAACTGACAATCCAGACAGTGAGAATGGCCCAGATCATGCTCACTGGCCTTTTGGTGGCTGCGTGGCTCGTTCCCATTCTGTGGAGGCTGTAGAAGTTATACGAAACTACAAGAGACCCCATGAGATTGCTCGAAAAACCTTGGAATAAGTACAGCAGAGCTGAAGTTGTGCACAAGGCGTGGGGCAGCATCTCGTTCAACCACTGCTTGAGCATGAAGATGGTCACCGGCACCACACTGATCAGATCATCTACTGTGAGCGAAGCCACAATCATCGAGATGGTACTTTTATTCTGCAGCCTCAGCAGAGACACCAGCGAATAGATGCCGCCCAGCAGGGCTGTGAACGTTAGAATGAAAGTCAAACAGAAAAGAAAGATGCTCAAAGGCTTTTGTCCTTTGGGCAGATCGAGAATCCCTTGTGTCTGTATCGAATGGCTCGTCCCATTTAATGACACATTGCTAAGAGTCACCGACATTGTCCTTCGAGGGAGCGGGGCGGGTGAACAGATCCTGCTTTGCCTTTTCACCCACTCTGTGGGTTCCTATACGAGGATGCAAAATTGTTAGCTCCACGTTGGAATTTTGGTCTTCTTGACCACATTAATTCTTGGGCTATACAGATTCTCCACGCCCTTCTTCCTGAATACTTGCTTAGGATGCATTCAAGTACAGCTAGCAAAACTCTTCCTTGAAAAAAGAACACATGGCTAAAAGAAAGACTGAGATATGTACCGGGGGGGGGGGGGAGATCCAGCAAAGTAGTTTCTCCTTTTTCTTGTTCTGTTGGGTTCTCCTGGTCCTTTAAATCCTCCCAAGATGCTCAAGTTTGGCTCACGGAGTAGAAAAAGGCTCCCAGCAGATGTTAGAAATCATGCCGTGGTGGAAAGAAAGAAAGAAAGCAGACGTCCCGGCCTGCCGCCTCGGGAAGAACTTTGGGAGGGGGGGGGGGGTGGATTAGAAGCTCTCGAGTTCGGTCTGCACTATTCCGAGCTGCAGGAGGGAGGAGTCAGGCGCGAGCAGGATAGCAGAAGGGGAGGGGCGCGCGAGCATCTTTCTCGACCGAGCCATTCTGAGATCTCCGGCGAGCCAGGATGCCCCCGCCAAGCCACACCTCCGCTGTGCTGCTGACACTTAAATCCAGTGCAAACAATGCCAGCCGTAAATGTCATCCCTCCCAAGCCCTGGGCTGCTCCACAGCTGCGTGTGGCGAGAAGATTAGGCACGGCCATTCATTCGGATCTCATCTCCTGCCCTTTAACCGCACAGAGAGGATACAGCCAGGCGAGTCCTTTGGGGAAAGAGATTCTTCTAGGTTCAGGGAAGACGTGTCCTGACCAGTGTTCCCTCTAAGCTGAGTTAGTGTGAGCTAGCTCACAGTTTTTCAGCCTCCAGCTCACAGATTTTTGTCTTCGCTCAGGAAGGATGACTCTAGAGCCAACTAATTTATGCAGTAGCCAAATCGCTCGCTCACAGATTTCATGCCAGTAGCTCAAAGAGTAGAATTTTTGCTCACAAGATTCCACAGCTTAGAGGGAACCTTGGTCCTGACCACCCCAAATAGCCCGGGGCTTTAGGACGCTCAGGCACACATTTGAAGCCCTGTTTTGGCACGATTGGTAAAACAGTGGGTCACTTCCAGTGTGTGTTCCTTACTCGGGATCCTGTCCCATTTAACATAGGGGCAGAATTTGCCCCTCCAGAAGCGCCACTTCAGTTTATTCGCCAAGCTTGCCGCTATTTCATTCCACTTAAATTTTTATTATTTACACTTTATTCCTGTGCATGCTTGTTAGGGAGCCAATCCAAATAGAGGCAGTCAGCCTTACTTCTGAGTAAGCACACAAAGGATTGCCGTCTGAGTCTGATTTGAGAAATGATATCGCAAATACCATTTTTTTAAAAATTATGAATTTGGAAATGTAAAATGAGAAAAACTGTCATTTTTTTTAAAAGGGTTCAAAAATCAGAGATACTCCAGAGAGGAAACGAGGTTAATTTCATTGATCCAGTGGATATACACCGATTGCCATTTTTGTTAGGGATGCTGTGAATTTCTCAGTGAATGTGGTCCCCCGGTGAAGTCGGGTTGCCAGCCTCCAGGTGGTAGCTAGAGATTGCCTGGAATTACAACTGATGTCCAGGTGACAAAGATCAGCTCACCAAGAGAAAATAGCCACTTTGGAATGTGGGCTATATAGCATTGTACCCCACTGAGGACCCTTCCCTCCCCAAACCCTGTGCTCTTCAGGCACCACCCCCCAAATCTTCAAGCATTTCCCAACCCAAAGCTGGCAATCCTACGAATATACGGTGTTCCATTGTGATGCTCTGATGGGAGAAGAGCCCTGGGTCTTTTGGTTCACCACTGACCAACCCAAATGCCTGTTGAACAAGTTTGCAGCAGGCTTTTTGCAAAACTGTGCATGTATGAAAATACTGCTGATCTAAACAGTTCGGCAGCCATTAACATTCCTAAAGACTATTTAAGCAAACACTGTAGGGTAAGGTTTTTTTAAACAGTGTGTTTATGACTGTTATATAAGATTTGTGATTGATATACCTATCTATTTGAACAATTGCCTGCCAAGTGGAGCAATGACGCATCGGGGGGGTGGGGGGAGCAGAACATCACATTATCTGAGAATGCACATGTGAGAAGAGCTAGTTGTATAGTATTGTACTGTTAGGAAGGAATATGTTAAGAACATAATAACATAAGAGAAGCCATGTTGTGTCAGAGCAATGGCCCATCCAGTCCAACACTCTGTGTCACACAGGGGCCAAAACCCAGGTGCCATCAGGAGGTCCACCAGCAGGGCCAGAACTCCAGAAACCCTCCCACCATTACCCCCCAAGCACCAAGAATACAGAGCATTACTGCCCCAGACATAGGGTTCCATCTATACCTAGTGGTTAATAGCCACTGATGGACATCTGTTCCATATGTTTATCCAATCCCCTTTTGAAGCTGTCTACGCTTGTAGCTGCCACCATTTCCTGTGGCAGTGAATTCCACAGGTTAATTACTTTTGGGGTGAAAAAGTACTTCCTTTGATCTGTTCTAAGCCTACAGCTCATTAATTTCATTGAGTGCCCATAAGTTTTTGTATTGCGAGAAAGGGAGAAAAATACTTCTTTCTCTACCTTCTCTATCCCATGCATAATTTTGTAAACCTCTATCATGTCACCCCTCAATCATTGTTTTTCCAAGCTAAAGAGCCCTAACCTCTTTAACTTTTCTTCATAGGGAAGGTGTTCCCTTAATCATTTCAGTTGCCCCTTTTCTGCACCTTTTCCAATGCTATAATATTTTTTTGCGGTGCAGTGACCAGAACTGCATACAGTATGCCAAATGAGGCCGCACCATTGATTTGTTATACTGGCTGATTTGTTTTCAATCCCTTTCCTAATAATCCCCAGCATAGCATTTGCCTTTTTTCTTGCAGTCACACACTGAGTTGACATCTTCAGTAAGTTATCTACCATGACTCCAAGATCTCTCTCCTGGTCAGTTACTGCTAGTTTGGACCCTATCAATGTATATTTATAGGTAGGATTTTTGATTCTAATGTGCATTACTTTGCACTTGCCCATGCTGAACCTCATTTGCCATGTTGACACCCATTCACCCAGCCTCGACAGATCCCTCTGGAGTGCCTCACAGTCCTCCCTAGTTTTCACCACCCTGAACAAGTTACTGTCATCCACAAACTTAACCACTTCGCTGCTTACTCCCAACCCCAAATCATTAATGAACAAGATAAAAAGCACCAGACCTAGTATCAAGCCCTGCATTTGAAGCAATGTACCAAACAGAAGAAGAGTTGGCTTTTATATCCCACTTTTCTCTACCCTAGAGAGTCTCAGAAGAGCTTACAATCACCTTTTCCTCCTCTCCCCACAACAGGCACCTTGTGAGGTAGGTAGAGCTGAGAGAGTTCTGAGAGAATTGTGACTGGCCCAAGGTCACCCAGGAAGCTTTGTGTGTAGGAGGAGTGGGGAATCTAACCCCTGTTCTCCAGATTAGAATCTGCTGCTCTTCACCACTACACCATGTTGGCTCCCATGAACAGCTCTGACCCATGAACGGGTCTGACCCCTGATCCTGGGCAGGCTTCTATGGGTGGAGACAGTCTTTCAAAAACTTTGGATTCAAAGTGTTTGGGGCTTTAGTGGTCAAATCCAGCATGTTTGCAAGAAGTCTAACATTTTTCTTTGAATGTTTCTAGATTCTTACATGGGATACCTGAAAGCTGTGAGTATATCTTTACATGCCAGGATTCTGAATAGAGGTGTCTTGCTTCATTTAGGCATGGAAACAACAGTCAATCACTGTTTTCCTTTTAAACGATGCTCTCTGGAATGACGCATCGTTTCGATAGACCTTCCTTTGAATGAAGATTACATGGATTGTAGAACCTTATAGGCATTCAATCATTTTCTATTCTGCCTGTTGAGAACATTTTGAGAGAATTTGCCAGCATGATTTGATGTATCCATTTGAGATGGTATTTGGCTCATTGCTTTTTTGATGATAAGAAATTGACAAGATATGTCTTTGTTCTATAAGGTGCTATTCAGTTCTACAGTTCGTTGCTTACGATGGCGTATTAAGATGTCTCCGACAGCTAGATTCCAGCTCAAAGTCGCTCAATGTAACGGGGCAGATGTTGGCACCGAGGGCCGGGCTCATTGATGGTAGTGGTGGGGCCGGCTCCTAATTGAAGGCCTGGTGGAAGAGCTCCGTCTCTGTTTTGTTGTACTTTTTGTTAATCACTGTTTTCCAGCAGAGGTACACACGGCAAACCCCTCATATGATATGACACAAATCATGCATTACACATGGACTTTGTGTTCATTCTTTAACTTGGAACAGGTTTTCTGTACATTTATATGATGTCATCATGTAGACTTGGGAGATAAAGAAACCATGTCTTCTTTAAGTAATATGATAATATTCTGTTATGATACTTATCTGATATATTTATTTATTTATTATTAATTCAATTTATACCCCGCCCTCCCCACGAATGGGCTCAGGGCGGCTGAGTTGCCTCAGTTGCACCCTATCGTGTGCATACATTCATATAAACACAACAAGCTTTCTGATGTTCCCACTTCACTACTTTGAAACTGCTTCATTGTTCTGTTTGGATCTGGAGTGCTGTGAGAGAGCAGAAAGGGTTTTGCTTTCCCTCCTGCTAGTGGGAAAGGCTGCAGGGGGGCTGTTTCTTCCTTTCTCTGACTTCATGGTGTCCTTCTTACGGTTGTTTCTGCTAGCAAAAGTAGTGTGGGAAGGAAACTGGAAATTGGGCTTTAAGTTTCCCTACAGCCACAGAGGAGGACTGTTTCCCTCCTTTCTCTGACTCCATGCATCCATGTAAGGACATGTGGAACCAGAATAGGAGCAAAACAGGGGCCTGTGGCTGTTTCTGCTGGCAAAAATAGAGTGGGAGGGAAACCAAAAACTGGGCTTCTGGTTTCTCTCCAGCTAGTAGAAATGGGCCCCCATGGGGAGGGGCTGTTTTGCCTTTTTTCTGACGCCATGGATTTTTTCTAGGACATGCAAAGCCAGAGAAAGGGGCTAACAGAGGGATTCCATGGCTGTTTCGGGTGGAAAAAACTGTGCGGGATGCAACCCAAAGCCCCTTGTCTCCCCTTACAGTGCTCCAGAGCTGGATGGAACAGCAGAGTATTTTCAGGGTAAGTTCCCCAGTTTATACATGTGTTAGTGAGCTGGGTTGGGCTTGTGCCCCGACACATATAATGCATGACATCTAATCTGACTCACAGTTCCTATGTATTCATTTCTACTAGGCTTCCACAAGGGCATTTTCCAACACATTGTGCCTCCTGGGCCAGCTCTGCCTCCTATCCTGCTAGCCCCTTAATGGCAGTCCAGACCCACCCCCTGGGGTGGCTGCTGCATTTTTGTGACAGATCCCTCTCTGCCTGTGGGATCACAAGTGCAGTGGTGGTTAATTGAAGCCCCAGCCCCCCGATTTCCCCTTCTGTGCATGATGGCACTGCACACTGTTTCTCTTCTCCCTGTTGCCTGACGAAATGCAGACATCTCAGCACATTGAGTGTCTTTTGATAAGAATAAATGCTGTAAATTTAAAGAATGCCTTGGTGATCAAAGGGATAAGCTGACAGCAGAGGCTAGAGGCAAGCATCGTGGCAGGCAGGTGCATAATGCTATCTTTCTGCCAAGCTCTCCACACCACCAGAAATTCAATTATAGGCTTTGGGTGTATCTTGAGCATGACAGGCTGTTTGTGATCTCAGATTTCTATAGCTCTGCATGACAAAATGGATCAATACCTC
Source organism: Gekko japonicus (assembly GCF_001447785.1). Lineage (NCBI taxonomy): Eukaryota > Metazoa > Chordata > Lepidosauria > Squamata > Gekkonidae > Gekko > Gekko japonicus. The sequence goes on along the minus strand of NW_015160895.1, from coordinate 182,348 downwards.
AAACTGAATTCTGGGTTATTTTCTATGTCACATTTGGCCAACTATACAGAATTGTGAAAGATTCAAAGGTCTTCATGAGCAAAGAGTTGCCTCAACACAACATCCTGTCTGCACTTAGCTCCCTACACATCAACCCTGCATAATCCAGATTATGACATACTACAAGCAGAGAGCAAAACAGGGATACCAGCCTCCAGGTGGGACTTGGGGATCCCCATGAATTACAGCTCATCTCCAGACTACAGAGAACAGTTCCCCTGGAGGTAATGAATGCTTTTGAGGGTGGACTCTATTGCACTGTACCGTATTGAGGTCCCTGTTCTCCCCAGGCTCCATCCCCAAACCTCCAAGGAGCTTCCCAACCTGGATCTGGCCACCCTATCCCCCATCCCGTGCTGGTGGCCAGAGGGGACCTTGTAACCCTAGATCAAAACAAAACAGCCCAAGATCTCTGAACAGCTTCTCCGCCTCAGTTTCCCTACCATCTTCACAAATTTACCCTTCTTTCTGTTGTGCTGCATGTCCAAAGGTTCAATCTGAGGAAGAAAAGCTGGTTGTCTCAACAGGACTCACCTAGCTTAGTAGGGGGATGACAATCTTGAGGTTACCAGAGCCAGTCAGACATGTTGGGCTTCTTTTTCAACCGCTGATTTGGGAGACTGATGACAAATGTTTATCAGATATCAACTGGCCTTAGTTTTGGAACCATGGAAGGACTAGCATGGGAAACAGAAATGGGTCTCTTAATTCCAGAGCAGCAATGGGATGCCATCTGGGATAGAATCCCCCAAAGAACAGTTTCAAAAGAAAGGCATAATAGAGCATAAAAAACTATTTGGCACTCCAAATGCTACAGACAGGATAAGTGTCAGCATGCCCTCAGGTGGGGCAGCTGTCTGGGCCCAACCCCTCCCACACAACAGGCCCTTTCCAGTTTGGTGTAGTGGTTAAGTGTGTGGACTCTAATCTGGGAGAACTGGGTTTGATTCCCTACTCCTCCACTTGCAGCTGCTGGATGACCTTGGGCAAGCCATAGTTCTGACAAGAGCTGTCCTTGAAAGAACAGTTCTCTCAGAGCTCTCTGAGCCCCACCTACCTCACAGGGTGTCTGTTGTGGGGAGGGGAAGGGAAAGGAGTTTGTAAGCCGCTCTGAGTGAAGGTCGGGGTATAAATTCAATCCTCCTCCTCCTCCTCATCTTCTTCTCCTGCCTACTTGCTTGTGAGTGTTTTCCACACCTGTGTCCAGCTGTGCACATTGCCCAGTGCCATCAGGGAAAGGGCTACAGACAGTGCAGATGGCTGTGCAGATGAGCAGTGGAAAGGCTTCTGAGGAGGGTAAGGAAGGATGCCCAGGTGGGTAATGAGACCCATGGGTGAGCGGGTGGGAAGGGGGCCCCTGGGAACTCTCTGCCCAAGGCCCTGCAAAATCTGGAACTGGCCCTGGTTAAAGAGGCAATAATGACAGGAATATACTGATTGTGGGATTGTGGTGAAATAACTATGGGGAGAAATTCAAAATACTGGGTGAGATTATTGATCAAGGTATTGCTGCTGCACCAACAATAGCTTAAAGGTAAAGGTTCCCTTGCTCGAAAGCCAGTCAAATCCGACTCTAGGGTTGCGGTGCTCATCTCCGTTTCAAAGCCGAAGAGCCAGCGCTGTCCGAAGACGTTTCCGTGGTCATGTGGCCAGTATGACTCAACACCAAGGTGCACGGAACGCTGTTACCTTCCCACCGAAGTGGTACCTATTTATCTACTTGCAATTTCTTGCTTTCGAACTGCTAGGTTGGCAGGAGCTGGAACTAGAGACGGGAGCTCACTCCGTCATGCGGCACCCGGGTCTCGAACTGCTGAACTACTGACCTTCCACAGCCTGCAGTTCAGCGTCTTAACCACTTGAGCCACCGCAGCTTACTGAAGTGTTTTTGAAGACAGATATTTACATTTGGTTACATGAAGTTGTATCAGTGACCTAATTAGCAATAGCAAAAATTGGAAATAGTACAGTACCCAAAACCTATTGATATCTACTCATGACCCCTAAACGCTGCTCTTGGGGGATGGAGATCCAGGATCATTTTGGATTGCTGGAGGAGAGGGGAGGCGAGACAGTCACACTGTGGTTCAGAGATCTCTAGACGTGTGGAAAAGCTATCACAATGTGGGCTTCCCTGAAGGAGGCTGTTTTACTATCTGGACTCTTCAGTGGCAAATCAACTGTGGCTGGTCACACTTTTTAAAGGCAAGAACTGAGTCAGAAGTAGCTGTTCTGATGAACAGAGCTGCAGCACTCGATCATACAAATCATTTTTCAGATAAAGAGGAATTTATTTTTTAAAAGAACCCTTTGCTGCTTCATCTATTTGTCAAAGCATGTCAGTAACACTAATAAAATCAATTTAAGATATTTTCATCCATCACTTCCTCCAAGGAACGCAGGACAGTATACATGGTTCTCTATTGACCCTTTAATGCTCACAACAAGCCTGTGAGGTAGGCGACTGGCCCAAGGTCATCTAGCGAGCAGCAGGACTAAACAGAGATTCAAACCGAGATCTTAAGCTACACTGGCTCTCAAAAGCTTTCTGTTAACACAATCTGAAACTGTGCCTGGCTGCAAGACTTTGAATGTAAATGCTTCTTTCTCTTGTTGCCGAACTCACTACCCAAATATTTTGTGCTATTTTTAATCATATCATGGGCACGTGTGCAGTAACACACAAGTTCAGTTGTAAAACATAGGAAGACTGAAACAGGATTCTAAATCAACATCCCATTGATTCGAAACCCCCGTAAAAGTGCATTTAAACCTGCCATTCATACTTGCACACTGACAATGGGAGAGGGATTAAAGTGTATAGAAAATATACAATATGGAGAAGTATACTAGCATGTGGAACTCACTGGTGACTAGTTGAGTTGACTTTCATGGACGGTCATTCGACCAGTGGCTGTTAGCCACAATGACAACGTGAAGCTTCATCTTCTGAGGCTGAGTTCTTCTCTATACCAGTGCTGGGAAGAGCAACAGTGGAGATCTAGGCATCCGTTTCTTGCTTGTAGACATTCTTGGGCATCTGATTGGCTGCTGCGTGAAGCAGGGTGCTGGTCTGATCCAGCAGGGCTGCTCTTTACTTTGTATGTTTTGGTGGGTAGCCATGTTGGTCTGCGGCAGAACAGCTAGTCCAGCAACGACACCTTAAAGCCCAACCAGGTTTTCCAGGTATAAGCTTTTGAGAGTCTGACAAAGGAAGCTTTGACTCCTAAAAGCTTATTTCCTGAAAAGCATGTTGGTCTCTAAAGTGCTACTGAACTCAAAGCTAGCCATCGTCACTTTGTGGCACATGTGTAAGTAAGTAAGTAAGGTCCCTGCCACACGAGGGGAAAAAAGGATGGGCAAAGTGCAGCTTTTAAAAGCCGTACCAAAATAGGCACGTGGCGGCGGGATCATACAGATCCCATGAGCCGCCGTGCAATTGCTCCCCGGCACGATCAGATGCCGGGGAGACCGGGGAGAAAGCCACGGGAGGCTGCCGAACTGCGCATGTCTGAGCATGCGCAGTTCGGCCAGGAGCCGGGGATGTGCCGGCGGAAGAACACACCGCCGATCCCACGGCCAGCTTTGATGCGGCCTTTTGGAAAGAACCACCTCGGTAGGTGGTTCTTTTTTGCTGCGGGTTATCGTCGGAAGGGCCGGATTGGGGACGGGCGCGCAACGCTTCCCAGATGTTGCGGTGGGATCGCGTCCGTTTGCTCAACCCGCGATCTGTCCCTCTCCCGGCTCAAATCCTCTCGTGTGACCGGGGCCTAAGTAAATTTATTACAGTCATTGACCAGTACACAGTAAAAGAAGATTGTGGCACATGTGAATTTGGCCTGAGCAGGCAGAAGAGCTTCAAGCTGTCTAAATTATGTGATAAGTGATTTACTTTTAAAAGATTAGGTCCCCTAATAAGTTTCCTTCTTCTTTTTTTAGTAATAGGAGAAAGTGGCTCTGTTGCTCTGAAAGTTCTCAGGTTTATGAAGCCCGGTCAGCAAATCTGCTTTACCGCAGCACTTAAGCAGCAGTATAACACGATGGAGTGATATTTGTGGCATACATTATGGGGAGCTAAATTGAAAACGCTTGGCTATGCTACAGGCATAATGAATACAACAAATCAAGTTGTTAAAAAGTGTGAGGGCATTTTGTTACTAAATGAATAAGATAAAAAGCAGAAAGGAGCACTTGGTTAAAAATGCAGGGGGTTAAAGTAGGTTCCTATTAGGGTTGCCAGTTCCGGGTTGGGAAATTCCTGGAGATTTTGGGGGTGGAGCCTATGGAGGGTGGGGCTTGATGAGAAGGACCTCAGTGGGTTATAACGCCACACAGTCCATCCTCCGAAGCATCCATTTCCTCCAGGGAAACTGACTTAGTGTCCGGAGATGAGTTAATTCCCAGAGATCTCTAGGCCCTTCCTGGAGGTTGGTAACTCTACTTCCTATGAACCATCAGTACAGGATTTCAGCATTAATCATTAACTGCGTCTTAAAAACATCATTTAGCTCAAGCATTTTTTGGAAACCAGTTGATAAGCTGATTTGATTATTGAATCAGTGGCACATAATACTGTGCTCAGTCGTGAGATGCGGCAAAAGGTAGCAAAGCAAAGCATCTCAAGGAGAGAAGTGGCATTAAACAAAAATACCAATCAGACTGTTAGAGTTAGCCAAAGTAAAGTACAGCCCTGACCTGGCTAGCCAGATCTCATCACATTGTGGAAGCTAAGCAGGGGCAAGCCTAATCAGTATTTGGATGGGAGACCACCAAGGAGTGCCAGGGTTGCTACCTCTGGACATCTCTTGCCTTGAAAACCCAAAGGGTCACCGCAAGCTGGCTGCGACGTGGTCACAAAAAACAATTAATGTATACTCTGATGCTCCCTGCTAGCATTACTCTATGCAGTCATTCTAGACCAGTTCAATGCATGGTGGACATAGCAAAGGCGAAGCAGAAGTATTAAATAGGGGAAGAACAACTGTGATCCAATAGGTAGACTGTCCTGCCCATCCATCCCATCCATTAAGATCTGCTTTGCAAGCCCTGCCCTCTGTTTCCCTGCCCATTAGAGATGAGGTGGTGGTGACCAGAGAGAGGGCTTTTCAGTGGTGGCACCTCACTTCTGCAATGCCCTCCCCCTTGAGGCTTGCCTGGTGCTGACCACACAGTCTGTCAGGCCCCAAACATTTCTTTTTACCCTGGATTTTAACTAAGCATTTCTAATTTTTTAAGCTTTTACTGTGTGATGTTTTATGGATACCTTTTAGGGTGCTCAACATTTTTATGCTGTTTTAATGACTTGTGTTGTTTTTATATTGATAATTTGCTACTTCTTATGATTTTATGATACTGTTTTCTTCTGGTAGGCCACTTTGAGCAGGACTCTGGAAAGGTAACATATAAATTCTCTAAATAACAAATAAATAGGGGCATGTCTATAGTTCTTTTCACTCATGACAGTTCTGGTGCTCCTATCTTTTACATTGGGGCAGCATACTTGACCTCATCCTCTCAGTATGCATACTGCTGTTGTGTGTGAACAGGGCAACACACATATTTCCCAGTTTTCTAGCAATCAGAAACTCAGATTTGTAAGGGTGCACATTCATACATATCAAAACTGGAAATACATACATAACTGGAAATACATACAAAATTGGAAATTCATACATAATGGCAAGTGAACATATCAAAAGGAACGTGTGTAGTGTGCTCTTCTAGTAGGGGTGCAAAAATCATCAAACTGAAAAGCGCCTATGAACTATGTTACAGTTTTAACCCCCTACATTGTCACAACTTTGCTACTTCTACCACTCATTATATACTTCCCTGATGATCCTTAGAGCTTTAGACCTGGATTTCACAGAGTTTCATTCTGTTTCCCTGCTCAACAATAACATCGGTTCCACCAGAGTGTACTGCATTTGCCAGTCTGTGGGATTGTCCTCTTGATCCCACAATCCCATCTCTGAATTGAAAGGGAAGATTGATAGAAGAGTCGGGAAAACACTGTATCTGTATCATAATTCTAATAGAACCTGCAATTGTGTGTGTGTGTATATCATCTATCTATCTATCTATCTATCTATCTATCTATCTATCTATCTATCTATCTATCTATCATCTATCTATCTATCATCTATCTATCTATCTCTATCTCTATCTCTATCTCTATCTCTATCTCTATCTCTCTATCTATATCTATCTATATCTATCTATATCTATCTATCTATCTATCTATCATCTATCATCTATCTATCTCTATCTCTATCTCTATCTCTATCTCTATCTATCTCTATCTCTATCTATCTATCTCTATCTATCTCTATCTATCTATCTCTATCTATCTCTATCTATCTCTATCTCTATCTCTATCTCTATCTCTATCTCTATCTCTCTATCTCTCTATCTCTCTATCTCTATCTATCTATCTCTATCTATCTATATCTATCTATATCTATCTCTCTATCTCTCTCTATCTATCTATATATACACACACACACACACACATATATATATATATATATGTGACCTGATTTTCTTCATGTCAGACTCTCATTTTAAGAGGATTTCAAGACAGCTTCTAAATTAAGCTTTAAAACAATCATGAGTAAAACAGCCAATAATAATAAAAGCCTTGTTAATTAAAGCAAAACCCAGCAGCTTCAAATGTCAAGTATAACAATAACAATAAAGTCAGCCTAATGGCAATATACATAAACGAGGCTAGTAGAGTAATTTAAACATTACTTAAAAATATATGGAGGAATAGGAGAGAAGAAAAAAATGGAAAAGTGGACAGAAAAAAAATGCAGCCACCTGCCTTAGACAGGTACATCTCTTGCACCTGGGTGGATGGGGGCCGGAGCAGGAGAACTGTGGGCAGTCAGTCCTCACTTGGGCTCTTGCCTGAAGGTCCTGCATTGCCTTCCATAGCCTCCGTGATGAAATGCCTTTCATCCCAGGATTAATGGCTTTAAAGGGGCTCTGGGGGAGAGGATCATGATAGCCACCTCTGGGGCAGACATGATGACCACACTCCCAAGAGCCTGTTGAATAAGGGGTTCTGCGGCTTCTTGCCTTATACCTGGTTCTCATTCCCTGTTTGTCCCCAACCCAAAGGTTATTTTTTTTGGGGGGGGGGGGGATGATAGCAGGCTGCCAGTGGCACCTGATGCTTTGCATCTATGTCGTGCCAAAACCTGAGGAGTCTGTGGTCAATGATGTCGTGACCTGATTTTCTTCATGTCAGTGTATCTGTGTTGTCCTTCTTGACTTCCTTTCCTGACTGGTCTCCACTCCAGGTGCAACAAATGTTTTCTCCTGGTACCTAAAACTATGAGAACTAGGAGCCAGGCCGACTTTTTTCTATAGGGGAAAGTTCCAAATAGGAAGAGACTGCTCATGATGGCTGAGGCAAATAGATCTTTAAATTATCTTCAAATGTACCGGTATATATGAGAGCAGCTGGCCTTTTCAATATTCGATATCCTGTTCTTACTCCTTAGAACTATACAGGTAATAACAAGAGTGATAAATTGTGCATGAAAGTTATGAGATAAACACTGTTCCTTCTCTCCCTGTGTGTGTTTGTTAGACTGGAAGGCTATCATTCCTGTAGTTTATTTCAAACACTTCTGCACAAGCTGAAGCTTCCAAACAACAATGTAAAGCACATTGCAGAAGCTCAAGCTAGATGTGATCAGAACATGGATAACTGGCCATAAGGTTAAATCCAAGTAGATAATGTGAGATAGAAAAGTTATAAATAAACAAAAGAAAGAAAGGCTGCAGAGCCTGAACGGAATATCACACTCTACCCTAAGGTTGCCAACCTCCAGGTGATGGCTGGATATCTTCTGGGATTACCAGCAGAGGTCATTTCGGGGGGGAACGCAGGGGGAACGCAGTTCCCCCGGGTGAGGTGCAGGGGGGCGGGGCACATGATGAAGCCCCGCCCCCTGCTTCCGGCCGCCCCACTTCCAGCCCTCATTCAGCCAGGAGGAGGCAGGAGAAGAGGGAGGGTAAGCTGCTTCCTCCCCGCCTCTCCCCACCCCTGCCTGCCTGGGGCCAGGGAGGGCCTTGGCAGGGCTTCTTCGCACTCCCGCTGGCCTTGCAGGTCCACCGCCGGGCCCCTGATGTCAGGGGGTGTGGCATATGCTAATGAGTTATGCTAATGAGTTCCCCTAGCTCTTTTTCTACAAAATGACCCCTGATTACCAGCCAATGTTCCCTCTAAGCTGAGTTAGTGTGAGCTAGCTCACAGTTTTTTAGCCTCCAGCTCACAGGTTTTTGTTTTAGCTCAGGAAGGATGGCTCCAGAGCAAACTAGTTTATGCAGCAGCCAAATTGCTCACTCACATCTTTAATGCCAGTATCTCACAAAGTAGAATTTTTGCTCACAGAACTCCACAGCTTAGAGAGGCAGCGTTGATTGCAACTGTTTCCCAAGCCTCAGAAATCAGTTCACCCGGAGAAAAAGGCTGCTTTTGAAGGTGGAATCTATGGCATTATTCCCCACTGAAGTCCCTCACCTCCCCAAACCCTTCACTCAGGTTCCACCCCACCCCAAATCTCCAGGTATTTCCCAACTTGGAGTTCGCAAGCCTACTCTACCCCCAAGTTGCAAACTTGCCCTCTTCAGAGATATTGCATTCCATCCAGAACATGCAGCATCTGAAATATCTGATTAGTTATGCAGTCAACCAACAGGACATTTCATAGGTTAAATTTCAGTTTGATGGCCCAGCCATTTACCACCTCAAGGAACAGATTTAGAAGAAGAAGAAGAAGAGAAGAGATTGGATTTATACCCCGCCCTTCACTTGGAGTCTCGGAGCGGCTTACAAACTCCTTTCCCTTCCCCTCCCCACAACAGACACCCTGTGAGGTGGGTGGGGCTGAGAGAACTCTGACACAAACTGCTCTTTTTCAAGAACAGCTGTGCCAGAGCTTGTGACTGACCCAAGGTCACATCAGCAGGTGCAAGTGGAGGAGTGGGGAATCAAACCCGGTTCTCCCAGATTAGAGTCCGCACACTTAACCACTACACCAGACTGGCTCTCTTTAGGACTTCTATCAGTTCATTTAACTCAAATGAAAAGAAGAAGTAGAGTTGGATATCATCAGCATAATGACAACATATTCCTCCAAATCCCTAACAACCTGTCATAGCAGATTCCTCTACTGGTGCTGATCTGTCAGATAAGACCAGGATCAGGTAGTAAGAGTTGCGAGCGAAAGAGACCCTGGAGACCTACTGATGGTCAAAGCAGAAAACACTGATCTGGCTCAGTAAAGGCAACTCATGTGTTCAGTGTGGAACACCAGGTAGCACCCCTTATCCCCTGTCTCAGCCATTCAAACCAGAAGGATACCAAGGTGGATCGTACTGAAAGCTGCCAAACAGTTGAGGAATATCAAGAGGATCATATGCCCACATTTCTCTCCCAGCGGTGATCATCCAAGCCTGCCTCAAAGCAATATTAGACCAGAAAACAAATAGAGATGGGTCTAGACAACCAGTTTTGACCAAGAAAGCTTGAAGTGGTACAAAACTGCTTTCCGCTTGCTGACAGTTATTTATATTGTTTGGGTCCAAGGAGAACTACCTCAGGAGGGACGTTATGGCTCCATCTCCTTCGATATCTGTCTGAGCTTTAACTTCCTAGGACACAACCCGGGGAACTGCCTTTCGCTCAGTGTTAAAAATCAAGATGGTCAAGAAGTGGTCGGCCACATTCCTTTCAGCAAGCGCTGCATCCTTGGACTGCAATCATTGAAATGCATCCAAGCCACTGTGACTTGATGATGCACTGATTATACTCTGCACCTGACTTGCTGACACAGCATTTTCCGAGTCATGATGGATATGAGTGATTTTATCTGGCAAATGCCTAGCAAACAAACCATGGCAAGTGACTACCTTATCTGCCTTTAAAGATGCAGATTCTGTGTTGCCTTTTTCATAAGCAGAGAAACAGCTAACGAGGCATTCACGGGATCAATTCCCTACCCGTAATCATAATTATTAAGGTATTTAATTCTATATTCTAATAGTAATCATAGTTTAATAATAAAGTCAGGAAATCTTTGGATATTTAAAGGCGGTGACTAGAGCTGTGAATGGGCAAGACAGATCTTTCTACAAACCTGAAAAGGGCCCCAGGTTTGCAATTTTTTTTTTAAATTTAACCCTCCCCCCACGCTGGGCAGTTTAAAACATCTCTAAATGATAAAAGGAGTGCCTGTAGCTTTAAGCAATGGATTCCCTCAGTGGCTGTTGCTAGGCAACTGTGAGTAAAAAGGCGAGGTGGGAGCAGGGTCCTATTTTGACTGGGGCCAGGTCTGGCTCAGGTTGCCAGCTCCATGTTGAGAAATTCCTGGAGATTTGGGGGTAGAGTATGAGGAAGGCAGGGTTAGGGGAGGGGATAGGCCTCAGACAGACATAGTGCCATAGAGACCACCCCCTAAAACAACCATTTTCTACAGACTCTAGAGGGACAGATCTCTGTTGTCTGGAGTTCAATTGTAATTCTGGGATATTTCCAGTTCCCACCTGGAGGTTGGCAGCCCTAAGCCGGAAACAACCTCTGGGTGACTTGATACTTCCCAGATTGCATGACTGAACTAGGCCTCAATGCTTGCTACTGTTCAACAGCAGCCACCCTATGAAAGCCAGTGTGGTGTAGTGGCTAGACCTTCAGAGCAGGGTCTGGGAGAACCAGGTTTGAATCCCCATCTTGCTGTGGAAGCTCACTGAATGATTTTGGACCAGTCACACACTTTCAGCCTAACCTACCTCACAGGGTTGTTGTGTGGATAAAAAGGATGAGAGAAGAATAATGTGAACTGCTTTGGTTTCCATTGTTGAGAAAGGTGGGGTATGAATGAAGAAGATAATAAATATAGCTGAAGATGGGAGACAGATAAAAGGTAGATTGGTGAATAGCTGAGAAAGAGAGAATGAGGCAAGGAGAGGATATGAGGATTGCCAAGAGGAGATAAAGAGGAAATTAGTGTGAGGAAGAGTAAAATGAGGTGTGATTCCACAAGTCCTTGAGAGTTCCCTACCATGCAAGCGGGTCTTGCCCAATGGCCAGCACCACACAACTGGGCTACAGTTTTCCTAGGTAAAGGCTGCTGGAGGAGGGTTGAAAGCTTAAGTATTAGTAGTAGTAGTAGTATACTTTATTGTCATTGTACATAGTACAATGAAATTAAAGATGACAGTTGGGTGGGAAGAATATAGGGTTGCCAACTCCAGGTTAGGAAATTCATAGAAATTTGGGAAGGTGGAGCCTGGGGAGAGTGCAGTTTGAGGTGGGGAGGGGCCTCAGAGGGGTATAATGCCATAGATTTGACCCTCCAAAGCAGCCATTTCCCCCAGGGGAAGCTAGGGTTGCCAACCTCCAGGTGAGGGATCACCCAGAATTGCAACTGCTCTCCAGATGACAGAGATGGAGAAAATGCTTTGGAGGGTGGACTTTTTGGCATTATAACCTGCTGAGGTTGCTTCCCTCCCCAAACCTCACCCTTTCAAGGCTCCACTCTCAAATCTTTGGGGAATTCCAGCCTGGAGCTGGGGACCCTAAGAGAGACTGTAGCTGGGAGATCTGTTCTGATTCCAAGAGATCTCTAGCCTTCACCCAGAGTTTGGCAGCCCTAGAAGGAGAGAAGGAAGCAGAAAAAGGGGAGAGACTATGGGGCTTTCAGGAAATGGAAAGAGGAAATAGTGGGGGAAGGGAAAGTCAGATGCCTCCCGCAAGTCCTTGTGGGTTCCCACTTGTATATTAATATTGTTTCACAAGAATTTTCCAAAAATTATTAATGGTAAAACACGGAGAAGAGTGCTATAGAAATCATCCCCTTTGAGAGTGGGTGGCTGGCTAGAAGCAAAGAGAATTTTCTGAACTGAGCTTACCTTTGTAAAAGCTTGGCTTGTTTATTGTACCACTGAGTTTCATGGACAAGAGGGATTCATAGATGACAGCACAAATCTCTTTGAATGCTCTTAGCTTTATTAGTTCTTGTTTTGTTTTTAAATATCCAGTGTGACACAACAGCCTACTTTTTTATTATCTCTAGCCTGGAATAAATAAGCAGAGTTTTTTCCTTCCATATGATGTGGCCATACTCATGTCAATGCTGTGTTGGCTTTGAACAATTGCAAACAAAGCTTCACTTGAGAAAAGTATCTCCTGTTGTCACAGGACTAAGGAGAGGGTACCGGTGTGTTGCCTTTACAGGTGCATCTTCCAGTACTGACAAAGGATCTTACCTGTGTATATACAGCCACAGTCTTGGGGGTAGGGTTGCCAGGCCCAGTCTGGCAACCACTGGGAGAACAAGGAGGCAGGGCATGGGGTGGAGTGGCCATCAGCTATGGTGTGGCATTTCCTCCCAGAAATGATGTCAGATCTCTCTAGGAATCACTGTATTTCTCCTGGATGTGATGTCAGTCCTCTCTAGGCGTAGCGTCACATCCTGGCGACGCCGGTGCAACGCGTATCACTGTCCCCCCGCGGCAGGGGTCCTGTGACAACGCGCGGATCCCCCGCCGCGGCTTGGCAGCCCTAAGACCAAAAGGATGACTGGGATATAAGCTGTCGAGAGTTAATGGACCCTTTGTCACATGAATCACATGAACCAGGGGAATAAGAACTCAACAAGCCATTAAAACAATTTCTAGTGGATGGAATTTCCTCCCCTCCCATCCTGAAAGTTTAACAGCGAGCTGCCTTCTGAAAGGAAGGACGTGCCCTGTGGTGAAGCTGTTGCCATCAAAGGCAGGGCTTTTAGCACCTGCTCTGCTCCCTTTCCTCCCCCTGTGGATGTTGCTGACTGGCAGGCTTGTTGTATTTAGGCCCTGTTGCTTTCTCATATCATAAGCAGCTTTGATTCCACATTCGGTGAAAAAGTGGGGTAAAGTATATAAATAAATAAAGTAAAAAGATATTTTGCTGTTGAAGAAAGTAAACAAATGTATCAGGCTTAGCATTATTATGTTATTTCAAAATGGTTGTTTCTCAGAAGTTGCATTATGTGATTGTCCCAACAAGCCTGTGGCGGGACTCATGGCGGGGCCCACTAGAGACCAGCCCAGACTCCCACCCACCATTTTGGGTGGCAGTGAGAAGGGAGGAAGCAACAGAAATCTCCTGCATCAGCAGAGATTTATGAATGGATCCAAGCCTTCGGGAACAGGAAAAGGCATTCTACAAAACTGCATTATGGGGGCAATTAAAATTATGTGCCACAAAGAGAAAAGAAAGAATAGAAAATGTGGGTACCATTTTTGGTGGCAGACCTGTGTCTGCTATTCAGATTTTCTCTGAAGAAATTTCCTTCCTAGTGTACTTTATTTTCAACTGGTTTTAATGAGAGTGGAAGCAGAGCTTTGCATGACTTTGATGGGCGGCAATTCTTGATGAGGGACTGCTCTTTTCCTAGCAGACACTGCTTTCGTACAGACCGCTTCCATGCAAGCCACAGAGGAAAGTAATTAGGCTTAATAAAGACTGCCTATTGTTCTTGATTTTAAATCTTCCGAGAAAAATAATTAGATTTGATAGGATTAGTAGCTTCTGAACATTATGTTGTATATGTGTATCTGTGCTTAGCATTTTAAAGATGATTTGCTAGGCTGATTTCCTTTGCGCAAGCTGCAAGGACATTCTGACACTGCAAGAACAACAGTATCTTCACTAATCGCTAATTCAAAATCTCTAATTGTTATCCATAAGCAAGGATTTAATTAGGAAGGCTGACACTGAGAGGCAGTGTGGTGACGTGGTTAGAACTGAAATGCTCTCTCCTGTGAAGCTCACTGGTTGGTCAGTGTCCGGTTATTCTTTCTTATCCATACTTAGCACACAGGGTTGTTGTGAGGATCAAAATGAGAAAGACAGGGGGGGCCAAACTAGGAAACATATTTGATATTAGTTGGGCCAGGGTTATGTACCAAGAGAGAACTAATGTTCCCAATCACTCCAGTGCCCCATTTAGCTTGGGAACAAGATGCAAGGGAAGAGGAGGCTTCAGACAGTTTGACTCAAGTCAAATGTATTGTCTAGTTTGGTCCTGAGTTCCATGGAGGAGGCGTGCAATTAAAACATAATGGATTAGATCCAGAGGTAATTTCCATTGACAGAAGGGATTTCTACCAGCAGAGTGGACTTCCCTGCCATCCCCTCCCACTTCAGCCCTAGAAGGGGGAAGACCTGGAAGTGACATCAGTGCCTCTCTGACACTCAGGGCTTTTTTTGTAGAAAAAGCCCAGCAGGAACTTATTAGCATAATAGGCCACACCCAACAGCAGAAACGCATTAGCATATTAGGCCACAGCCCTGACCACACAGCTCATTAGCATGTTAGGCCACACCCCCATGTTACCAGAAGTGTGGTCATCCAGCCACACGCACCTTTTGCTTCTTATTCTGTTGATCTTGTTTGTAGCAGGAACTCCTTTGCATGTTAGGCCACACACCCCTAATGTAGCCAATTCTAATGCGTTTCTGCTGTTGGGTGTGGCCTATTATGCTAATGAGTTCCTGCTGGGCGTGGCCAACTTGGGAGCCAGCCGGAACTCCGTTCCTGTGCGTTCCTGCCCAAAAATAGCTCTGCTAACACTTTAGGAAATCACACAAAACCTCGATGGCATTTTCCTGTCAAAATGACAGCTGTGTTTTCTTTGCCCAGGTTCTTCCTCCCAACATCTTCCAGTGAATGGGGCCCTGGCATCCTTACCTTCCTCTTTTCCTCTGTTTCCCCTCCCTAAGGGTCAGTTGACAGTAGCAAAGTCCCACCTTATCCCCTTTCCCTCCTTCCTTCACTCTCCCCCCAGGAAAATATATAAAAGAATGTGCACTAGATCCTGGGAAGTTGAGACCTTTAGGACTTCTGAGCTCAACGGAACATATCCTAGAGCTCCTTGCAGCTAGGATGCTGTGGCCATGACATTTTTGAAAAAGGATGAAAAAAGATTTTGCTGACATCATCACTGCCAACCCACCACCAGGTAAATCTGAGCAAAGGGAAGGCAGCTCAGGGAATATGGAAGGGACTGCAGGAGCTGGGTGGAGGAGCACACTTGAGACTTGCTTTGTGGCAAAATTCTCTCCAAACACTTATTAAAACTTTGTTTTTAAAAAATGGCCATAAGGAAAGTTGGAGAAAAGTGTAAGTCAAGGAGATTTGCTCATAATGCAGATATCAAGGAAATCGCAGACAGTAGAGCAATTTACAAAAGGAAAGTGTGAGGTAATTGACATTTACTTACTGTGCTTATTTGAAAGCACGGAGTGCCTAAATACAAACCTGTCCACTTTGAAGTCGTTTGGGGGGGGGGGGAGCAAGAGATCAAAATTGCCTGTTTTCAAATGGTCCAAAAACCCTTAGCTGGGAGGGAAAATCAATTGTATTGCCAGGGCTGTTATCTGTAAGTAGGTTCTTTATCATGTCATAGGATTTTTCTTATAATCTTCATTTCTTTTCTTTTGTACATTTGGATGCTCTGCAAAGAAAAAGGGGTCAGAAACCAAAGACATATGATTCCATTATTTGGGTTGAAACTTTATTTTAATTTCATTTTACATATTCCCTTTCACTAAGTGATTTTATTTTTCATGTGAGGAAAGTCCCAGTTTGGAGAACATTATGTGGGAGACTTTTTTTGGAGGTTGGTCCTCTGGGAATATATTTCTTTGAAAAAGAAAAATCTATCATAGACGTAACTGCAGGATGCAGAACCTTCCTGAAACAACATTTTTTTAAAAAATCCCTTTTTAATGCATTTATGAAGTCTTTGACTGTGGAAGCAATTCTGCAGGAGAAACCCAGCTAATTAATTTTGATTGGCAGGAAAATGGTGTATTAACTCTGCTGATGTGAAGGATGGCTGGGCTTCAGAGGGTGCGAATGGAAGCAAAGAATAACTGGAGGATAAATTGATTTTTTTCCCCTTCAAGAAAAAAAATGCTGCAGAAAAAAGACCTATTAGTGTAATAGTTTAATTAAGGTTTAGTATAAAATCCATGCACTGTTGATGACAGGGAAGGCTTAATGGATGATATTCCACATAAAGCCTCATCTGAAGAAAGTGTACTCTTGAAGCTGAGGAGCCAGGGGTTAGGG
Source organism: Gekko japonicus (assembly GCF_001447785.1). NCBI lineage: Eukaryota > Metazoa > Chordata > Lepidosauria > Squamata > Gekkonidae > Gekko > Gekko japonicus. Next base: position 166,173 of record NW_015160895.1, on the reverse strand, counting down.
GCAGAGCATGTGTTTTCCATGCAGAAAGGTTCAGGTTCAGAGTGCAGGCAGAGGTGTGAAGGCATTGCTAGGAGGAAAAAAAATCCCCCACCCCATAGCTGATAAGAACATAAGAACATAAGAGATGCCAATGTTGGATCAGGCCAAAGGCCCATCCAGTCCAACACTCTGTATCACACAGTGGCCAGAAATACCAGTGCCATCAGGAGGTCCACCAGTGGGGCCAGGACATTAGAAGCCATCCCACTGTTGACCCCCCCCCCAAGCACCAAGATGACAGAGCATCACTTGCCCCAGAGTCCCTATCTATACCTTGTGGCTAATAGCCACTGATGGACCTCTGCTCTATATGCTTATCTAATTCCCTTTTGAAGCCGTCCATGCTTGTAGCTGCCACCACTTCCTGTGGCAGTGAATTCCAAGTGTTAATCACTCTTTGGGTGAAGAAGTACTTTCTTTTAACCGTTCTAACCCGACCGCTCAGCAATTTCATGGAGTGCCCACGAGTTCTTGTATTGTGAGAAAGGGAGAAAAGTACCTCCTTCTCTACCTGCTCTTTCCCATGCATAATCTTATAAACCTCAATCATGTCACCTCGCAGTCGTCGTTTCTCCAAGCTCAGAGAGAGAGAGAGAGCGCAACCCTATGAATTAATAATCTCCAAAGGATCTTACTTTCCTTTAGGTGCCAGGCGAAAAGATTCCTTCCTTCCCAGGGTTTTTATTTCTTTTAGCTGTTTCATGGTATCATTTTAGATTGCTCTATGTTTGTGTTAATGTGGAGTTTATGACATGGTTTGTTTTTAATGGGCTGTTTTACTGGTTTTGTTTTTAATGGTGATATTTTAATGGTTTTATGGTATTGTTTTAGTTGCAATTAGAGTTGGTGGTGAGGATGGGGTATCCCCTGCCTCCAGCTCCCAAGAAAATAGTTAAAAAATGACTGTTGGTCCTAAGGCATAATGTCACTTCTGGGGAAAACCCAAAAGTAGCCACACCTCTAGGGCTCAATGGAAACTCTATGGTATAACCAATGCCCCTGGTATCCCACTAGTTGTCAGTTGTGATCCCCCTTGAGCAGTTTTCTGGAGATGTGGCTTTATAAATATTCCAAATAAATAATTGAAAAGCTGAATGCTCACCAAAGGTGTAGTTTAAAAAAAACAAACCACAGCTGTGAGGAGATGAAGAGAAAGCCTTGTGCCTTGTTTTTCTCAGAACTAAACATCCTCCAACACACACTCAAACTTCTTCTCAGTATGTGGCTTTTCCATGAGAAAAATTCTGGTTTAGGACAATGCCTTCTATCTATTGCAGAATTAGGCAATACAGGTTATTTTCAGTCCCAAGTGCTTTCATTTCTAAGAGACAAATTCTATGCCATATTTAGCTACAAAGCGTTCCTAAGACTAAATGGCTAAATATGTGCATGGCACTGCCAACTGTGAATGGTGTGTGATCAGGATTCCGTGGAGCAACCAAGATGTCATTGAAAATCAAGCAGCAGCATATTCACAAACCCATGTAAAAAAGACCTAGGGCCTAGGGCAAAGCCATGTTAGAGTACCAGAGTTGTCACCTGCCATCTTAAAGAGACTCTTGAAGGAGCTAGCAAAACTTCCAGATGGAGCATTCCAAGGTTGGTGCCCCTGCAAAAAAGTGTCCTATGACCAAAAGAAGTAATGGCTTTGATCACTTAGTTGTGTAGGTCTGAACTATGTACACATTCTTCCTTACACTCATGACACAAGCATCCATCTTTATCTGCATAAGAGTCTGTGGTCATTTTATTTAGATCAATGTGACTGCTATTATCATCTGGGGGTCGGGGAGAGCCACATCACCACATTGCAGATCCATCAGAACCTGCAGGCGTACTGCTACACTGCAACTTGAATGCAAGTTTGATTGTCATGATTTGCCCCAGGTTACCTTGAGATTTGTAAATTTGAGAGCATGTTGAAAATTCTATGTTAAAAAATCTCTCTCCCATCCCTGCCCTATTCTATGGCTGTCAGTGGACTTGAGCAAGGTGACATGATAGCTGGGCATAAAATTGTTAGTACCAGTAGTCAGGCATATGAGAACCATTCAGATTTGGAGAGCCAGTCTGCAATATCACCATTTGATGATCTTCTTAATAATATATCAAAAGTGAACCTATCAGCATCGGTCAATGTCATCCAAATATATCTAATTACTATGAGTAATGCTTATTTCTGCCTGTCTGTACGTGTTGCTTCCATGCACCAAATTTGTACCCAGTAAGGGAGCACTCTCTTCCAATGCATCTGTTTGGGTATTGGATGTATTTATTGCTTTGGCACTGGCCGACTCTAAAATTGGGAAAGTCATTATTCTCGAAGAGAAAAGGATGAGAGCCAAAGCATGAGCTCATTTTTAAAAAAGACCTAGGGCACATCCCTAGAACCAAAGAAGTGCCATACAGAGAACAAATAAGGAAGGTGGATGTAAATACTGAGTGCAGCATATATTAAAGTGTCAACCAAATAAATAAAGCCTTGTAAGCAGAAAAAAGATCAAGATATTGTGCTACAGGTTGTTTTTTCACACAATCCAACCCAATTAACAAATTTCTAATACATTTGGTCAAAACAGTAGCATAAAACTTCTGCAGCTGGTGAAAGTATGACAATCATGAACCATAGTATCCCTTTTCAGACAGTCTAAGGATTGGGGGGAATGAATGCACAAAGAAGGGGCTGGAGAATTTCAAGCTCTGCCCTTAATCTATAAGAGTTCACTGGAATGCTTATTTAGATCAGTGGCTTGGATCCAGAGATGTGCAAGCAGAAACATATATAAGAAGTCTGACAGTACGAGTGGCAACCAGTGCATTTCCTCTTGTACAAGAGCACTAGCAGAAGAGGAAATTATGCACTGGATCCAACCCTGTATGTGTGTTTATCTGTTTATTTGCTTTATAGTTTGTCTTTTTCACTGAGGCCTCAAGGGGAATTGCAAAATTAGAAAATCATAAAACTTTAAAAAGCATAACACACACCATACCATAAACAATGCAAAAGTAGATTATGAGAACTAGAAGACAATTCAGTAAAACTGAGATAATATGTAAAAAGCACAGTGCAATAAACCTGACTGTTGTGTTTGAGCCTAGGAGACAGTGTACCAAGTAGCTTTGTATCTGTGTTATCACTGCTTGTGCTATGGGGTCCAGCTGGTGTTGTGCTTTGGTGAATAAACTACATTTGTAACTTACTTTTACAACCGGAGGCTATATTTGCTCCTGCACAATGACAATGAAATCCTAAACAGAGTTATACCCTTCTAAATCCATTGAAATCAATGGGCTTAGAAAGGCACAACTCTGTTTAATATTGTACTATCAGAAGAGTACATTTTGTAAATCATCAGAGAAGGCAGCATATATGGTTGAGTCATTAAAATGACCTGCATGTCAAGCATGGAATCACTTACAGTTCATTTATGCAATGCACCAGTCTGTACAAGCACCAAGAAGGGGGTCCTCTCTGTGCATGTGCAGGCAGAGGCACAGTTGGTATAGGTGGTTAGGAGGTGATCGATAAAACATTAAAGCCAATTAAAACATACAGCAGCAGACTAACAGTGAGGAACTTGTATACATTAGACTATTTTCCTATCTACCTGTCAATGTGGTAAAACCACTAGAGGAAGAAATGGGCAAAGAGATAATAAAGATGAATAAATGACACAATAACTTCAAAATGCATTCCCCATTACTATGTCGCGGGTGTTGCTATTTAGCATAAGAGTGCACCTTCTGGATTGTCATGTACATTTTTCAAGGTCCCTGAAAAAATATTCATTTTATACTCTGTCCATGCAATATTTCTCCGTCATTTAAATCAATTTAAAAGGCAGTATTTCTGATTCAGCTGACTTGGATTGGTTTTAAAACTAATTCTCTTTGCTTTTCTGCCTTGATCACAGGAAGAGCTGAAATGTGATCTGAATATACTTTCAAGCCAATATGATGAAATACTGGGATTCACTGAAAGATAGAACGTGTCATGGCCACTACACAGGGCTACCTTCACAGCTGTGACTGGCTTAAGACGCTCTGTGCTTTTTTCATGCCATTTGAAGATACAGTATTAAAACTTACATCTTATTAATCAGTTTGATCCTCATGTAGTTAAAAAAGAAAAGAAAAGGCTGAACGGGTATTAGCAGGTGCTACATTTCTCACCACTCAAGTCAAAGAAAACGTTTCATTCAGTAGAGATGTGGTCAATGGGAAAGCAATGGGTTTCACTAAGCCAGCCACTGAAGCAAGCTGAACCTTATGTAAATGCAAATGACTTGAATATGAGCAAACTGTTTTCTTTTCCCTTCCCTCATTTAGGAAATATTGCTGCCTTAGTGGAACTCAGTAGTAGGTTAAGCTCATCTCAGCATGTTGCACTGAAAAAGGCAGATTCAATGAGAATCACAAATGAAGCCGCTGTTCTCTCTGTTACAGTTGCCAGATCCAGTATCATAGTAGGTTACTGTGGGTGTCCTTTAAGGTTCTACAGACCTACAGACATACAGTTTCTGGAAATTCTGAAGTCACAGAAAAAAATGGAAAGGGGGAGATGAAATATTTGCAATACTTATTTTCCTATCAATAACAGCTTCTTTTATTGATTTAACAACGCAAAATGCTTTATTTATCGCTTAATCTGCCTATAAAATTGCAATATTTGGCATATTTATAGAATTTACAAGTATAGATATCTTCATATATATATAGATATCTATAAGAAAAATTGCAAGTATACCCAGTACTTGAGAAAGGGTAGCAAACTGTTGCACCCAATGCTTCTGTAACACTTCTCTTTAATTTTTTGCCATCTGAGAGGTAGGAAAACAATAAAAGTTGAAGGAGAAAACAAATTCTGCAGTAAACAGAAGAAACTGCATTTGGACAAAATAGTAAAAAGCCCAGTAGCACTTTTTTTTTTAAGTACCCATAAGGTACACTTTTATTATTTTTCATATTATACACCAAAAAACAAACATACTACATAACATACATCCACTTACACACATAAAACATACAAAGAGATCAGTATATTATCTTATAACTCTATTACCATATAAAGAATTTCTATAAGTTTGCTTAAGTTTCTGTATACTCTTATCTTTTTACCATAGTTTCTATTTAACTAAAAAAGATTAATAATACCAAAAATTTCATTACTTTAAGCTATGCATTTATATTGTACCAATCATACAGTTTTTTCCACGTCTTTTGAAAGCACCTTTAAGACTAACAGACTTTATTGTAGCGTAAGCTTAACACAGCTCTCTTCGTCAGATGCATGGAGGGTATGAAGAAACTGGCCAGCGATATATAGGTGGTAAGGGGAGGGGGGAAGAGGATGTAGAAAGTGCCATGTAAATGCAAAGCAGTTGAAAAATCATAAAAAGGCTTTTTATGACTTGCAACTGCTTTGCATTTACATGGCACTTTCTGCATCCTCTCCCCCCACCTCCCCTTACCACCTATATATCTCTGGCTAGTTTCTTCATGAGTGATCATGGATCACTGCCTTGTCGTGGCGAGGGGGCTTGCGCAGTTCAATGAAGCTGTGGGCTATGCCGTGAAGGGCCACCCAAGACGGACAGGCCACAGCAGAGAACTCAGACCAAGCGTGATCCCCTGGAGAAGGAAATGGCAACCCACTCCAGTATGTTTGCCAAGAAAACCCCATGGACAGTATCAAAAGGCTAAAAGATATGACGCCGGAAGATGAGCCCCTCAGGTCGGAAGGTGTCCAATATGCTACTGAGGAAGAGCAGAGGGCAAGTACAAGTAACCCCAGAAAGAGTGAAGCGGCTGGGCCAAAGCCGAAAGGACGCTCAGTTGTGGATGTGTCTGATGGTGAAAGGAAAGTCCGATGCTGCAAAGAACAATACTGCATAGGAACCTGGAATGTAAGATCTATGAATCAAGGTAAGCTTGACGTGGTCAAAAATGAGATGGCAAGACTGAACATCGATATCTTAGGAATCAGTGAATTTAAGTGGACAGGAATGGGTGAATTTAACTCAGAAGACCATTATATCTACTACTGTGGCCAGGAATCTCGTAGAAAAAAATGGTGTGGCTTTATAGTCAACAAGAGAGTGCAAAAGGCAGTACTGGGATACAATCTCAAAAATGACAGAATGATTTCTGTCCGATTCCAAGGCAAACCATTCAACATCACAGTAATCCAAGTCTATGCCCCAACCACTGATGCAGAAGAGGCTGAAGTGGACCGGTTCTATGAAGACCTACAACACCTCCTAGAACTAACACCAAAAAATGATGTCCTCATCATCATAGGGGACTGGAATGCTAAAGTAGGAAGTCAAAAGGTAACTGGAATAACAGACAAGTTTGGCCTTGGAAAGCAAAATGAAGCAGGGCAAAGGTTAACAGAGTTTTGTCAAGAGAACACACTGGTCATAGCGAACACCCTTTTCCAACAACCTAAGAGGCGACTCTACACATGGACATCACCAGATGGGCAACACCGAAATCAGATTGACTATATAATTTGCAGTCAAAGATGGAGAAGCTCTATCCAGTCAGTAAAAACAAGACCTGGAGCTGACTGTGGTTCAGATCATGAGCTACTCATTGCAAAATTCAGACTTAAACTGAAGAAAATTGGGAAAACCACGAGGCCATTCAGGTTTGACCTAGATCGCATCCCTGATGAATATACAGTAGAGGTGAAGAATAGATTCAAGGGTCTGGATTTGATAGATAGAGTGCCTGAAGAACTATGGACAGAGGTTCGTGACATCGTACAGGAGGCAGCAATCACCACCATCCCAAAGAAAAAGAAATGTAAGAAAGCAAAGTGGCTTTCTGATGAGGCTTTACAAATAGCAGAGGAAAGAAGGAAAGCGAAAGGCAAAGGCGAAAAGGAAAGATTTACCCAACTGAACGCAGATTTCCAGAGAACAGCAAGGAGAGATAAGGAGGCCTTCCTGAATGAACAGTGCAAAGTAATAGAAGAAAACAATAGAATGGGAAGGACTAGAGATCTCTTCAAGAAAATTGGAGAAATCAAGGGAGCGTTCCATGCAAAGCTGGCCATGATAAAGGACAAAAACGGTAGGGACCTAACAGAAGCAGAAGAGATTAGGAAAAGATGGCAAGAATACACAGAAGAACTATACAAGAAAGACCTCGATGTCCTTGACAACCACGACGGTATAATCACTGACCTCGAGCCAGACATCCTGGAATGTGAAGTTAAATGGGCCTTAGAAAGCATTACTAACAACAAAGCTAGTGGAGGTGATGGTATTCCAGCTGAGCTATTCAAAGTCTTAGAAGATGATGCTGTTAAAGTTCTGCACTCCATTTGCCAGCAAATTTGGAAAACGCAACAGTGGCCACAGGATTGGAAAAGATCAGTATACATTCCAATCCCAAAGAAGGGCAATGCCAAGGAATGTTCAAACTATCGCACAATTGCACTCATATCACACGCTAGCAAGGTCATGCTCAAGATCCTACAAGCTAGGCTTCAACAGTACGTGGATAGAGAACTACCAGAAGTACAAGCTGGGTTTCGAAGAGGTAGAGGAACTAGAGATCAAATTGCCAACATTCGCTGGATTATGGAGAAAGCAAGAGAGTACCAGAAAAATATCTACTTCTGCTTCATTGACTATGCTAAAGCTTTTGACTGTGTGGATCACAACAAACTATGGCAGGTCCTTAAAGAGATGGGAGTACCAGACCACCTCACATGTCTCTTGAGAAACCTGTATAAGGGCCAAGAAGCGACAGTTAGAACCGGATACGGAACAACTGATTGGTTCAGCATAGGAAAAGGAGTACGACAAGGATGTATACTGTCACCTTGCTTATTTAATATATATGCAGAGTACATCATGCGAAATGCTGGCCTGGATGAATCACAAGCGGGAATTAAGATTGCTGGGGAAAAGATCAACAACCTCAGATATGCAGACGATACCACTCTGATGGCAGAAAGTGAAGAGGACCTCAAGAGCCTCTTGCTCAGGGTAAAAGAGGAGAGCGCAAAAGTGGGCTTGAAGCTCAACATCAAAAAAACTAAGATCATGGCATCCGGCCCCATCACTCCTTGGCAAATAGAAGGGGAAGTCGTGGAAGTGGTGACAGACTTCACGTTCCTGGGATCCCAGATCACCGCAGACTGTGACTGCAGCCATGAAATTAAAAGACGCCTGCTCCTTGGGAGGAAAGCGATGGCGAACCTAAACAGCATGATAAAAAGTAGAGACATCACCCTGCCAACAAAAGTCTGCATGGTCCAAGCAATGGTATTCCCAGTAGTCATGTATGGCTGCGAGAGTTGGACTATAAGGAAGGCCGAGCGCCGAAGAATAGATTCTTTTGAACTATGGTGCTGGAGAAGACTCTTGAGAGTTCCTTGGACTGCAAGGAGATCAAATCAGTCAATCCTCAAAGAAATCAACCCTGACTGTTCCCTGGAAGGCCAGATAATGAAACTGAAGCTCAAATACTTTGGCCACCAAATGAGAAGGGAGCACTCACTGGAGAAGACCCTGATGCTGGGAAAGATTGAAGGTCAAAGAAGACGGGGACGGCAAAGGATGAGATGGTTAGACAGTGTCATCGATGCAACGAACATGAAATTGAGCCAACTTCAGAGGACTGCGGAAGACAGGAGGGCCTGACGGGAGCTGGTCCATGGGGTCGCGAAGATTTGGCTTGACTGTGTGACTGAACAACAACAAGTTTCTTCATACCTGCCATGCATCCGACGAAGAGAACTGTGTTTCTTGAAAGCTTATGCTACAGTAAAATTTGTTAGTCTTAAAGGTTCTACTAGGCTTTTTATTGTTTTGCAGCAACAGACTAACTCCTCTATATTTGGACAGAACCTCTTTCATAAAGTTATTATATGTGTCTACACCATTAGATTTTTTTTTTTAGTGTCCTTCAAGGCTTTCCGATATTTCCATTGAAAAACTGAGAACGTCCTCAGACTTTTTCGTGCTGTATATTTGGAATGAGTGAAATTCTTTGTGAGACAAGGTTTTTCTCACTTAAAAAGAGAGACTGTTTTGCAGGAGGTTGCTTTTTCAGTGCTTTCCCAAATTCCCAGTTTTTCCAATGGAGCTGAAAGTTCTCAGAGTTTTTCATGCTATACAATTTAAATGTGAAAAACGCTGACTTAAGAAACATTTTACTTATTCTAAAAGAGAAAATATATCATAGGAATTTATTTTCAGTGTTCCCCCAAATTTTCCATAGGGGAGGCCTTGGAAAGAATTAGGGGAACATACAGACATACACTCAACCCCAAGCCCTTATATGTGTCCATACAGACCTAACTGACACAACCCCCCATGGAGCTGGGCAGACGACTGGTATACTTTCATATGAATGCAGTAAAGAAAAAAGACAGAGAAGGTGCATATACTCGCCCAGCCTTGGCATGCATTTTTTTTTTAATTTGCAGCTTTGTTCAATATATGCTAAGCCTTGTTCATTGCCCCCAGCCCCCCAGCGGTGGCCAGAGGGGACCTGCCTTATTGGCATGTTTATGTTTACAAGTTATACAAAAGAGAGAATTGTTCATGCACCGTATTCCAGAGAGCACTCTGTTCTCTCACCCGCCTAAATTAGAGGCGAATCTTCCACCCACTCCTGACATTCTTTTGGATTAGTAAAACTTTACTCATGTAGATTTCTTGTGACACCATCACATTTAGGGAACAAGTGGGTAAGAACAGGGAATCCAATTAGATTTAGACAACTTTCTCTCACTTTGTGATGAGGATTTCTACTGTTAACAATAAAGCTCTCTCACTAAAAATAGAAACACTAATACGCACTTGCCACTTCCATTTGAATTGGCTTATTCTACCTGTTGGCAAACTGGTAGTTAAAGGAGTTACAAGGCAAACTCTTCTGAAGTTTCTGATTTCTTTGTCTTACTAGAGATGGCATGAGAAAAATCTTGCCACACATTTGTTTTACATTACTAAATGGCCGCACACGTAACCCAAATAACTGATGCTATGGAAGTTATTTTATGAGGTGTCAACAAATCAAACACATAGTAGGAATCAATGTTCAACAGCCCAGGCTAGCTCGGGATTGTCAGATCTCAGAAGCTAAGCAGGGTCAGCCTTAGCTAGTACTTGGATGGGAGACCACCAAGGAATACCAGGGGCATGACATGGAGTCAGACAATGGCAAACCACCTCTGAACATCTCTTGCCTTGAAAAACCTATGGAGTTGCCAGAAGTCACCTGTGACTTGAAGGCACTTTCCAGCACTGCTGCCAATGTTCAACAATTGGTTAAACATGGGGGAAATGATGTCTCTTGACCAATGACCTGATGGTTTTAGCTGTGTCTGCCTGGTGGAGGGTTTGATAGAATGTTTAAAGAATGGGTTGGATCCAGATTACATTGGCAATTTTTCTGATCCTCCCTTCCTGCTGGAGATCCCTTACACATTGTTCCCCTGGATTCCTATCCCCCAGGATCATGGAGATCAGTAGGCTGCAGTCAGGAAAATTCTACTTTGACACTGGAAAATTTAGCTTGGATCAAATCCAGTATGTCCAGGAATAGGTCACAGGCAATGGACACTGTACAAGTATGAGCCCTTGAGATTGTTGAGGACACTTGACAATTACCAGTCTGAATCTGTATGTTATTGTCAGCTCTGCTGCCATGGGGGTGGGGAAGTTGGTTGTCTTCTAATTGCCTTTGCATTCTTTCCCGTGCTTTATCCCATGCGCGGGAGGGTAGCTAATTGGCCAGGGCAGTGGGGGGATGCATACGAATACCCTATATCCTATTATGCCCCATGGGCAGCCGTCATTCTTAACAGTGCCTATGTTAATGCATCTATAGCTCTTCAATAAAGTATTACCTTTTCTGAAAGCATGTACTACATTGTTGGCTGTGGGTTCTGACATTTATATGCTGTCATTTCCAATTTAAGGTAATCTTATGAATTAATGGCCTTCAAAATGTCACTGTTAACAGCTTTGCTCAGGTCTTGCAAACGGAGAGCCATGGCTTCCTTTATTGAGTCGATCCATCTCATGCTGGGTCTTCCTCTTTTCCTGCTGCCTTCAACTTTTCTTAGCACTATTGTCTTTTCCAGTGAGTCTTGTCTTCTCATAATGTGATCAAAGTACAAAAGCTTCAATTCGGTCATTTTAGCATCTAGGGAGTGTTCAAGCTTGATTTGATCTAGAACCCACTTATTGGTCTTTTTGGTGGTCCATGATATCTGCAAAACTCTCCTCCAACACCACATTTCAAATGAATAAATTTTCCTGCCATCTTACTTCATGGTTTAGCTTTTACATCCATACATAGTAATGTGGAATAGAACAGTGTGAATTATCTTGATCTTGGTCTCTAGTGATAACTTACTTCCTTACACTTAAGGATCTTTTCTAGTTCCTTCATAGCTGCCCTTCCAACTCTCAATCTCCTTCTGATTTTTTAGTTGCAGTCTCTCTTTTTGGTTGACAATTGAGCCAAGGAATAAAAAATCTTTGACAGTTTCAGTTTCTTCACTGTCAGCCTTAAAGCTGTATAAGTCCTCAGTAGCCATTACTTTTGTCTTCTTGGTGTTCAACTGTAATCCTACTTTCTCCTTTAACTTTCTCTTCATTGGCACACACCAGCCTGAATATAAAAAAGGCAGGGCTGGACTCTTGGTCAGCTGGTACAACTCCACATGTATTTTTTTTCCTAGAATGGCACAGGGGTAAGAGATAACTGTAAGATCTGAGCGAACAGTCATAGTGGCAGTTGAAATCCCCACCGCGGCCGGAGTGAGCTCCCGGCCCTAGTACCGGCTCCCGCCAACCCAGCGGCTCGAAATTAACACCTAAGTAGAGAAATGGGTACCTGTCTTAGAGGCAGGGGGCACCCTCCTCCTGGTTCTGTGCCAGGAGGGTCGACGGCGGCGGCGGCAAGAAGTGAGAGAGATGGCAGCGAGAGCGAGAAGAAGCGGCTTGGAAGAACATGGCGGCGTCTGGTGGACTGTAGAGGTGACAACCAGTCAGAAAAAGGAGGCAGAGTCGGGATGACGCAACTACGAGGCGCAGCGCGGCTGGAGCCTGATGGGACGTATAGCCGGCAGCCGCAGCCTGTAGCAGTGTGCGTCAACGGAGGACTACCAGGAAAAAGCCCGCTGACGGTCGCCGGCTGCTCGGAGCATCAAGACTGCGCCTGGAGCCGTCAGAAAAAAGAGGAAGGATTCCGCCACCGGGGTGCTGTTAGGTAAACCCACACACACACAAATTGTGGCCCTAGTTAGGTTTGACTACAGATGTAGTCCTATGTAAACCGCTCTGAGACCCATTAGGGGTTACGAGCAGTATAGAAATCACATGTAAATAAATAAATAAATAAATAACTGTATGGCTTTGCTGTTACTTCTTGTAAAATTGAGGATACTGTGATTGCAGAGGATCGGGTTGTATGGGTGAGATGCTGGAAACAAAATTCTAGGGCAACTTGATAGCCTATGAAGTTGGGCAGCAGATGTGATTGTTTGCCTATAAGGTTTAGGTTCAGTATGGTTGCATTGAGAAGGTCCCAGAGAGAAGTTTTGTCTGGATGCTCCCTGGTGGCATTTGGCAACCTAACTGCAAGATAGGAAGAAAGTGGAGACGTCTTTTAGCTATTCAACAAAGCTATGCATCAGAACTTTGAGCATTTAATTTCAACTGGTGTATACTCCCCTAGGAAGAGCCACTGTGGTGTGATGTAATAATACTGAAGTAGGAGCTAGGCTTTAAAACCCTGGTCTACCCTTGATCTTGCCGGGTGACTTAAGACCAGCCTCACCTACTTCACAGAGCTGTGGTAAAGATAAAATGGGAGGAGGTGTAATTTAACATACAAGCCAGCTATCTCCTGATCTTGGAGTTCCTGTGTGTCCAGGGAGTTTTAAGGCAATTTGGCTAACAAAGGGGCTTGTATTTAACACCCTGAGCCTCTTGGCAGAAGTTCAGGATAAAAATGCACAGCATTGTTAAATATTTACACAAAGTCCATAAAAATAGCAATGTGGATGCATGGAAGTCTCAAATTCCTTTGTTAGATTTCTGTAGACTGATGAATTATTATACAAAGTTCTGGCCAATGGTATACAGAAAGTCCATGCTTATTTTAGAGACTTGGTGCACAATTGACTAGGCTAACATTAGGATTTCAGATTAACTGGACTTTGAAGCAGACTGAGTTTTTTTGGGTGGAATAGATGGTATCTTTGTCCAAATCACATTGTGCAGAGCAACGTTCATTGAGTGAGCTCCCTAGAATTTTGTGCCCAGTGGTCAAGGGACCATCACTAACATCAATCTGTTTGTGTGGGGGGGGAGTGGAGATCTGTGGTAGGAGTCAGTAAGAATAATGTCCCACATCCTTAGCCAATAGAAGTGATGTTACACAGACATAAAAGCCCCTATATGGTATAATGATATTGATTAATTCAACCCATGGTATGATAGAATAATACATTGCAATTTTACATTTGTTTACTAAAAGCTGTTCTTCCATTGTTCGCCCAGTAATTAGGTCACTGTCTCAAATTATCCTTTACACATTATTGTTCTCTTCAGCAGAAGTAAACTTTTGTAAACTTTTTAAAAATTTCCTACCAATGTTGCTCATCTTTTATTAAGCTTTTTTTTTGCTACCTTTTAAGAAGAAAGAGAGGTATTTACAAGGCAGTTTTTGTACCTCAGGTGAGAACAGAACTATAGCGTAGGTGGCAAAAAATATGTTAATAAGCCAGAAATTGCTAATTAGAATGTATCCTTGAGCAAAATCATTTGGCTTCACGGTGATGTATTCAATGATTCTTCAGACACAGAAGCTGTTTCAGCTTCATAATGAGACCACTAATGATCACAAGAATGTGTGGTAGGTTTTGCAAACAAAGTAAAACCATGAAAGAAACGTCTTCTGGTGTTTTACATATTCAAATGCATGCCTAAACTATACATGGTTTTCACAACTGGTTACCGTCACCTCTATCATTCTGTGACAGTGGAAGCACATTGATTCCAATATAAAAAGAAATCTGAGCAAGAAAAGATGATGACTTCTGTCCAATGGAGCTATTCTAGAAACTGAACAAGTTCTGCCTGTGGAGCACAATTTTATGGCCTCCCCAGTCCCTCAGCCCTAAATAGCCCCTGAAATTACATTCCCCTGCTACAACATTTCATGGGACATTTTGTGGAGATGCAACGGGAAGAGAGAGGCAAGAAAGTCATAGAAACGTTGAGCTGGAAGGTACCTTAAGGGTCATCAACCACAACCCCGATGTAGTAAATTCACAGCTACCTCACCACCACTCCCCCAATGACCCCTGCTGTGTGCCTAGGGGCCACTAGGGGAATGTTCATTAAATATAATAGTCACTGTAAGTACTAATGAGCTAATGAATTGATGACCGTGTACTGGTGGAATGTTTATTACACTACAAATAGATGATGCTTTGATTGGAAAACTGCATTCAAATGAGCTCTGGTGGATAATCCATATTTTGATACCAAGAGACTTCAGTGACAGAATATAAAGTAATGAATTGATAGATATAAATGACCTACTGAACTCCTAATTTTAATAGGGGCTAATAAAATCCTAGTGCGTGATTTCATTATTATATTATTGCTGATTAATGGACAGTAACTGTTGAGATGACGTTTTAAAAAAATATACAGACTTGTTTATCTCAGTCGAAAACAACATTAATAACAATGACCAATAATTCAATACTGAACGACATCTTCCTTTGATGACAGTGTATTGAGAATGAAATTACTTTTGTTGTTCAGTCGCACAGTCGAGTCCGATTCTTCATGACCCCATGGACCAGATCACGCCAGGCCCTCGAGTCTTCCACTGTCCTCTGAAGCTTGCTCAATTTCATGTTTGTTGCATTGATGACACTGTCTAACCATCTCATCCTTTGACGTCCCCTTCTTCTTTTACCTTCAATTTTCCCCAGCATCAGGGTCTTCTCCAGTGAGTGCTCCCTTCTCATTTGGTGGCCAAAGTATTTGAGCTTCAACTTCAGGATCTGGCCTTCCAGGGAACAGTCAGGGTTGATTTCTTTTAGGATTGACTGATTTGATCTCCTTGCAGTCCAAGGGACTCTCAAGAGTCTTCTCCAGCACCATAGTTCAAAAGAATCTATTCTTCGGCACTCGGCCTTCCTTATAGTCCAACTTTCGCAGCCATACATTACTACTGGGAATACCATTGCTTTGACCATGTGGACTTTTGTTGGCAGGGTGATGTCTCTGCTTTTTATCATGCTGTTTAGGTTTGCCATCGCTTTCCTCCCAAGGAGCAGGCATCTTTTAATTTCATGGCTGCAGTCACCATCTGCAGTGATCTGGGATCCCAGGAACGTGAAGTCTGTCACTACTTCCATGACTTCCCCTTCTATTTGCCAAGGAGTGATGTGACCAGATGCCATGATCTTAGTTTTTTTGATGTTGAGCTTCAAGCCCACTTTTGCGCTCTCCTCTTTTACCCTGAGCAAGAGGCTCTTTAGGTCCTCTTCACTTTCTGCCATTAGGTATCATCTGCATATCTGAGGTTGTTGATCTTTACCCCAGCAATCTTACTTCCCGCTTGTGATTAATCTAGGCCAGCATTTTGCATGATGTACTCTGCATATATATTAAATAAGCAAGGTGACAATATACATCCTTGTCGTACTCCTTTTCCTATGCTGAACCAATCAGTTGTTCCATATCCGGTTCTAACTGTCGCTTCTTGGCCCTTATACAGGTTTCTCAAGAGACATGTGAGGTGGTCTGGTACTCCCATCTCTTTAAGGACCTGCCATAGTTTGTTGTGATCCACACAGTCAAAGGCTTTAGCATAGTCAATGAAGCAGAAGTAGATATTTTTAGTAATTAGTAATCCTGTGGCCACTGTTGCGTTTTCCAAATTTGTTGGCAAATTGAGTGCAGCACTTTAACAGCATCTTCTTTTAAGACTTTGAATAGCTCAGCCGGGATACCATCACCTCCACTAGCTTTGTTGTTAGTAATGCTTTCTAAGGCCCATTTAACTGCACATTCCAGGATTACTAATTACTAATGTATTGTAAATAAGAATACAAAAAATGAATCACACATTATTTAGAAAGTATGTCATCCCACTAAGGGGTCAAGTCTGAAAATGAGAGAAGAAAAAACTACATCAAATATTAACAATAAAATAATTGTCTTTATTAACCAAGAAATAGTTAATGTCAGGGCTATTTTTGGGCAGGAACGCACAGGAACGGAGTTCCGGCTGGTTCCTGAGTTGGCCACACCCAGCAGGAACTAATTAGCATAATAGGCCACACCCAACAGCAGAAACTCATTAGGATTGGCTACATTCGGGGTGTGTGGCCTAACATGCAAAGGATTTCCTGTGTCACGGCAGGGCCTGGGGGCGTGATGCAAGCAAGCGAAGTCCAAGAGCAGTCCGAAGTCAAGCCGAGTAAGACAAGCAGAAAGTTCAAACAGGTTTAAATCAGAATCCAGAGCCAGGGTCAGACATACCAGAGTTCAATGTCCATAAATCCAAATGATGCCAGAGGAGTCAGAGACGAGAGCAGGGTCAATGAAACCGAGGGTCAAAAGCCGAGGATCAAGACGACAAGAGTTCTGGAGCAGAGATACACGGAGTCAGGTCCTGATAAATGACGTTTGCCAGCACAAAGGCCTGCCAGCAACAGGCTTGAAGATATACAGTGCTGGCTAATTAACTCATTAGCTGGCAGGGAGGGAGGTCATGGTTCAGTCAATACTCAGGGCTAAGAGATCGTCTGGCACGCATGCGTGCATTCTGTCATCGTTCTGTCAGCTGCTGTCTCCGTAGATTCCAGAACCTGGTTACAGGTGGTGGTGAGTCTGATGATGAATCACTGTGATGCAGCAGACTGATCCTGTGCAGGTGTTTCCTGGGAGGCTCTATCCTCCTCGCCACTTAGGGAGCTTTCTGCTACAGGAGCCAGTCTTTGCCTATAAGTCTCTACTGCAGTACTGTCCTCAGGAGCCTGTAATTCCACATGCTCCTGGCTGGCAGGTGCCTCCTCAGGGTCATCAGCAGAGGCAGGCATGACATCCTGCTATAAAAAAGCCCTGGGTTTTGACAACAAACAAGGTAAACAGAATAAGAAGCAAAAGGTGCGTGTGGCTGGATGACCACACTTCTGGTAACATGGGGGGTGCGGCCTAATGTGCTAATGAGCTGTGCTGTCAAGGTGTGGCCTAATATGCTAATGAATTTCTGTTGTTGGGTGTGGCCTATTATGCTATTGAGTTCCTGCTGGGCTTTTTCCACAAAAAAAGCCCTGGTTAATGTTGTCCCTTTTACACCGGCAATGTTGTTTTTGAATTATTGGCAAGATGATAAAGTCCCAGAACTAGGGAAACAGCTGATTTCACTTCTTCTAGTAGCAGCAAAAAACATCAATAGCTACCACATGGAAATGCTCACATGCCCCTACAATATCATTATGGCACCGTAAGATATGGGAGATATATATAATGGAAAGAACTACTTATAAGGTGAAACAACTTGAATCTAATCCTCTTCATTCTGATTTTGTCAAAGTGTGGTTTATTACACTGAATTACTTGTTGCAGGTGAGAGTGGTTCCAAAAAACATGAAATATCTAACTCTATTGTAATTTGAGCAATGCATGAACTTCTAAGTTGTGATTTCTGGTATTGCTTATTTCTTTTAAATTTCATTTGTTGACTGTTGTGTTTGTGGTTTTATTTTGTTGCAATCTTATTGGTTGTTCAGTGACTGTAAAACTGTGGAATTGTAATAATTATGTTGTATTAACTGTATTAATTATAAAATGTTAAAAACCCTAGCAAATAGTAAATGATTCCCACCTATATTCACTAAGGCCTCTGAAGACAGGACAAAAAAAGAAATGGAGACAGACGGTATGAGAGGACAAAGAGCCCAGATTAGAAGATTTTGGGATGTTTCAGAAGAAGAGGAAAAAATCTTGCCTCTAGCAGAATTAATATCAGCAAGTGCTGTAAGTTTATGGTGTATTGAAGCAATAGTATATGGCTTTTTTAACAGAACAAAAATAAATATTGGCTTTTATTTTCAGTAATATTATAATCCAAATATATTAAACTACAAATTTTTCTCAATCCCACATAGACTTTATTCCCCAGGTGATTATTAGTGGTTAGGCATTTTCATAGTTAAATCAAACAAATATTACCATGTCTGCAACCATTTATTTCAATAATTTTGACTGAGCTTCTGTACAAAATGATATCAGCAAGAGGTAATAGTGTTTAAATATTTGTTCTCTAAGAAGAAATAGTGCTGGAGGAGAAAGGCAGAAGTGGAAGCACTGAAGCAGGGACTTCCTACACACAAAGCATTCACTTTACCACTGAACTATCTTCTTCATTCAGATGGCTGTTAACATATTCTTCCTTTGTAGCAGAGTTGCTGTTGTGGCTTCAGAAAGAAGATGCCTTTGGAAATGGAAGGATGATCCAGAGCCAGCACAGTGTAGTAGTTAAGAGCAGCAGACTGTAATCTGGAGAACCAGGTTGGATTCCCCACTTTTCCACATGAAGCCTGCTGGGTGACCCTGGGCCAGTCACAGTCCTCTCAGAACTCTCTCAGCCCCACCTACCTCACAAGGTGCCTGTTGTGGGGAGAGGAAGGGAAGGAGATTGTAAGCGGCTTTGAGACTCCTTGGGGTAGAGAAAAGCAGGATATAAAAACTTCTTCCTCCTCCTCTTCTTCTGGCAAAATAGTTCTTCTCATGAGGCACGCTGACCTTCAGTTGCCATTACTTACAAAGGTAACATTTTAAAATACCTGAGATAATCTCTAAAAATGTTTCTAACCATGAAAATTGTGCCTCCTGGTATCCTAACGTCTACTACCAGTGATCTAGACTGAAGAAACATATTGCTTTATGTTACAGTTCTCAAAACACTTGTTAATTTAATCCAGTGGCATTGCTTTGGTATCATGGCTGGAGGTTGGCAGTTCCATTTACCTTATTTTAGCAGAGTAATGATGGCTTCCTTCTTTAGATTGGATTAACTGAAACAATGCCAGCATGGGAACTACAATGATCTAATCAGCCTGGTTCACTGACAGACTTAACAAGCTTTTAATTGCCAGTTGTCAAAGTACTTCCTTACTATGTCACAAAGTTTATCTGTTCTGCTAGAATCGCGGACTTGTAGCCAGCGTCACAGCTGTAAAGGTTGCCTGCGTGGTCAAGGGCCAACAGCATAACAGTAGCTGAGTATGAGAAGTGTCTGGCTTTCCGTGCTACTGTAAATCTTTTCAGCATGAACTGAGCTGCACCCAACAAAGATCAAACCCTGCTTATGGCTGACAAATCAAATGACACATTTGCATCAAGAAGACAACTGGCAAAGCAGTCATGATCAGTGCTACTCACCTACAGGGGCCTGAAATTGCCACAGCCACTCCTTCAAATAACACAGAATTGTCCTCCACTTTTTACCCTGAAAAGTTTTATCTTGCAAAATGCTTTTGGCTGCATCACAGGCTAAAAATTTGACCTTTACTGGCTGCATGGGTCCAGGCACATGCAGACAGCTCTAAGGAGACTTCCAAGTGATCAGAGTCCAGTGAGGGGCTAAGGCAGAGCTGCAGTCATGATGAAAAAGCTGCAGACAGGATCGTTTAAGAAACACAGGTTAGGAGACTATGGAGAGCATGCAGGCAGAAGCACATCTATATATATCTCCGGAGGCCAGGTCTACCCACCCCTTCCCACTACATTGGTAGACCTGGGACTTCGGGGCCACCTGGGGGGGAGGGAGAGGTTTGTGCACACGTGGGGCAGTCCCCACGTGTGCACAAAAATCCTAAATGGTGACAAAAATTTCGGGGGGATGTTTAAATCCCCCCGAAAGTGCCAGAGCGTTCCATGTGCATGCGCACGGAACTCTCTGCGACCGAGGCTGCCGCCGCCGCCTGAAAGGGAAGCAGCGAGTGGCGAGCAGCGAGCCGGGAGGGGGGGGCAGACCG
>NW_015160895.1:143477-144050 GCF_001447785.1 Gekko japonicus | reverse complement strand
GGATGGGGGGTACTTACCTCCGCCTGCTGCTTCCTCTGCCTCCCTTCCGCGAGTATCGTGGGCCCTGACCCTTGGAAGGTGGGAAGAGGAAGGGGCGGGGAAGGGGGAGTGGGATAGACCTGGCCTCCGGAGGCCAGGTCTACCAATGTAGTGGGAAGGGGTGGGTAGACCTGTTCTCCAGAGGCCAGGTCTACCAATGTAGTGGGAAGGGGTGGGTAGACCTGTTCTCCGGAGGCCAGGTCTTCCACTGTAGTGGGAAGGGGTGGGTAGACCTGTTCTCCGGAGGCCAGGTCTACCACTGTAGTGGGAAGGGGTGGGTAGACCTGTTCTCCAGAGGCCAGGTCTACCACTGTAGTGGGAAGGGGTGGGTAGACCTGTTCTCCGGAGGCCAGGTCTACCACTGTAGTGGGAAGGGGTGGGTAGACCTGTTCTCCGGAGGCCAGGTCTACCACTGTAGTGGGAAGGGGTGGGTAGACCTGTTCTCCAGAGGCCAGGTCTACCACTGTAGTGGGAAGGGGTGGGTAGACCTGTTCTCCGGAGGCCAGGTCTACAACTTTAGTGGGAAGAGGTGGG
>NW_015160895.1:122358-143164 GCF_001447785.1 Gekko japonicus | reverse complement strand
GGGGGGGGGGGGGGCGGGGGGGGGGGGGGGGGGGGGGGGGGGGGGGGAGGGGGGACCGGGGGGGATGGGGGGGAACTTACTTCCTCCTGCTGCTTCCTCCTCTTCCTCATAGGTGTGGAGCTCCCCCTCTCCCGCGAGTATCGCGGGTCCCCCCCTTGTAACAATCTAAACAGGCATGTTTGTTGCTCAGGCAGACCCACTGCTGAAGCCAATATGGGGGCCAAGCTGAGGAACCGAAGGGAGGGAGGACAACAGCAGGTGGGAAGTTGAGCAACACCTTGCCTTCAGAGAGCCTGGGGAGAAGAGGGAGGGAAAGAAACCCAACAGCTGACAGCTGCTGAAGGCATAGTTTCCCATGATCAAGGAGGACTCCCCTGGTTGGTGACCTGGATCACTCACAGGGTGGCCAGCAACATGGAGGAGAAACTGGGTGAAAGAAGAAAACTCCTTTCTTACGAAGAGGCTGGTGGGGATGAGACAAGTGGTGAGAGCTGTTCTAGGGCCCCAGGGAATCAAATGTACTATACTGTGAAAACCATCTTGGGGGCAGGATGTTGCAGCCAATTTTATCACATTGGCACAGAGAAACAATAATGTTTCCTCTAGATTTTGCTGAATCAGGGGAAATTTGAGGAGTAAATTTGGAAACTGGAAAGACAGTGTGGCCATCCAGAATTGTGCAAAATATTCTCCAGTTTTGATTCTCTGGTTTTGATTCTCAGGTAGAAACTAGCTATTTTGGCAGGGAGAAAAATATTCCTGTCCACAGTGTTTTATCACTCTACCTGTGCTTATCTGTCATGTAGATATTGGGGGGGGGGGACTGTAAATGAAATGAAAGAGCTGAAAGGTGTGAAAAACTGCACATCCACGGAGCTCTGTACAACATTTGGGGGAAAAAACAAAATAATGCATCAGTTCCACATCAGAAACAAGACCAGGTAACTGAAAATTCCAGAATTAGGGGAGAAATTCAGACAGGGAGAAGTTTTGAAGCATCCCTTGGTAGTTTCAGCTCAGATTTTAGCTCAGATTTCAGTATCACCCTGCAGGTATTCTCCAGAATGCACAGCCGTACTCCTTAAGAAAATGGCAGCATTGGGACTCAGACTATGGTATCACATCCCTCCTGAGCCATCTCCCCAAGTTATAGTCTCCCCAGGAGCCTCTATCAAATCTCTAGGAGTTTTCCAAGATGCAATTGGCAATCCTAACATAGGAAAGAGTTTGATTCTGCAGATGCAAATATAACTGAATATCTGCAGTGAGTCCCTGTCTGTATTCGCTAATACACACACAGGCAACTCTACATAGTGAGAGCCCTCAATTTTGCTGCATTCCTGATCAGAGGTGCCTAGACATGTGCAACTATACCCATGTGGGGGTGAGGTGCAGAGGTTTGGCTGTTGTACAGCTGTCTGGGGACAGAACCAATGGGCATGATCCTGCTCATTTCAATGTGTCTGAGGCTGAACGACTGAACAGAGCTGTTTCCTAAACAGGAGCTACTATTTCCAAATGCCAAATAACATCCCATTTTTATTTTTATGTCATTTATTTATGTTATTTGTAGTCTCACTGGGACTCAAGGCAGATGGCACAGAGTGAGTCAATACAATCAACAAGATGGGACATTCAAGAAACCATGCAATAGGATTCGGGTTGTAGAACCAAGCAGAAGTCTAAAAACAGAAGCAACGCTTAAGTATTAGCGTATTAAATGATGCACAATTCTGTATCAGGATCCTAGTTTCAGCAAGCTATACACAGTAGTAAAGACCACAGACCCTCATAATTTTTCCAAGTAACTTTGTGAATAATTTCACAACTCTATTTCTTGCATAGTGCAACTCTATTTCCTGCATAGAAAAGCCCTCTTGAATAATTTAGTTTTGCATAGTTTGCAGAAAGCCAGGTGAGTGGGAGCCTTCCTGACCTCCTCAAACAGGTTGTTCCACAAGGCAAGGGGCCACATCGGAGAAGGCCCATGTATGGGCAGTCATTGATGTTGCCCATTTGCAGGTTGGCACCTGCAAAAGACCCTCCATGAATAATAAGTCTGGAACTATACAGCTCTGGATTTCAGCGATGCCAGTATTGGGGATTATACAAAACTGATGTCTATTGTTTTAAATGTTGATTTAATGGTTTTAATTAATTATCACTATTACTATTTTGTTGTAATGCCACAAAGCCTAAGTGCAAATTGTGATCCACCCTGAGCCCATTCATGGGGAGGGGGGAATATAAATGTGAATGAATGAATGAATGAATGAATGAATTAATTAATTAATTAAATAGCATGGTTGAAAAGCTCCTCCATCTTGGCAAAGCAATGTGACTTACACCTTAGCAGAAACAATGACCTTAAAAAAAATTGGCTGATGTAGATGGCAGAAGCATTAAAATGACAAACCACCATTAACAACAAAGCAGTGATTTTTTTTTTAATGATAGGGACATCTTGTTAAGAATAGTGAGGGCCGGCCTCTTACCTCTTTCCTTTTCATGTAGGCAAGAGATCACACATCTGATGGAAACAGTAATGACCTTCACGCAGGAGTACTGCGACCTAGCACTTGCTAATTCCAAAGAAAAATCCCACGAGTTCCCTAAGACTGCTTTTTCAGCCAGTTGTGTCGATGTTAATTGACTTTAGATGGAGATGCCTTTTTTCTTGAGCATTCAGCTCTTCTGCCAATTGTACATCCTGGTTTCTCTCCCGTGTTTGTTTGTGCATTACAGTTTTCATTTGTGTCAGCTCCCGAGTGAATCCTCCATTCCCTTTGATCATGCTACACATCTCACATTTTTATTATTCGCGTCATCCGCTTCATGTAAAGTCTGTTTGTAGAGAACTGAGTCGTCACATCTTTTGACAAATATAGAAAGGGAGATGTGCTCCAGGGTCTCCCCCCCCCCCCCGAAAAGAGATAATTTTTGTTGGCTTTTTAGCATTAACACATTTTATCACGGTTTTAGAGTAAAGAGATGTTTCCATCAAGTAGAATAATTTTCTAAAAAAGAAGAAAAGTTACAGATGTATGTGTTTGAAATTTCTTAATATATTTTATCATTGTGAAGTTATACTGTCAAAATGTTTGACAGCTGCTACTCACTCTGTGTTGTTGCAGAAATGTTTTGTGATATGTAAATCAATCATTAGAGGGGAAAGAAACTTGCTTGCGAGGCCCTTTTAGACCACATTTTTCACTAACTGCCTGGTCAGCTTCCTATATCTAGCAAAGTGTTGCCAACTTTATCCTGTTGTAAGGGAGAAAATGTTGCTGACAAGATATAGAGATAATGTTGGAAGGGGAGGCTGAGGTCTGGAGGGACATTGTCCTTTCTACTTTTGATGAGGTCCAGCTGACACTCGCTGACTCAGGAGCCTAGGGGTTATACTGGACCTGACATTATTGCAGGAGAAACAAGTTAATGCCACTGCAAAGAGAAGAGGAGGGGATTGGGGGAGGGAGGGAGGGAGGGAGGGAGTTGCCAGTAACCTAGAGGGAGGGAGGGAGGGAGGAAGGAAGGAAGGAAGGAAGGAAGGAAGGAAGGAAGGAAGGAAGGAAGGAAGGAAGGAAGGAAGGAAGGAAGGAAGGAACTTCTTCTAGCTTCATTTAGCCAAGTAGAGGGCTTCCTACCTTGACTCGGCTGTTCCCTACCTTGACATGGATCCATGCTATGTTTACCTCATGGCTAGACTGTTGCAGTTCACTCTGTGTATTGCTGGCTATGCGCTGTAACAATAAAATTCATTCATTCAGTTCACTCTGTGTGGGTTTGCCCTTAGAGTCAACTTGGAAACCAGTTGGTACAGAATGCTACAACTCGATTGTGATCCAGAGCTAGGCAGAACATGCCTGTCACACCCATTCTACAGACACCACATTGATTACTGATCAGTTTCTGGGTCCCATTCAAGCTAAAAGGCCTTAATGGCCTTGGACCCACATATCTGTGGGACCGCTTCTCCTGTTGTGCCATGCCATGACAGCTTGGCTAATGTGAGTAAAACCTTCTGACCGTGCCACCCTGTAAAAGGGCAAAACTGGCAACTGCTTGTTCACAAATATTCTCCATGGTGGCTCCCTCCTTGTGGAACTGCCTGCCTGAGGATCTCTCAGGAAGGCTTCCACACTTCTGTTATTCTGCTGAAAGTGCAAACCCAAAATGTTCAAAAGAGAGTTTTTGTAAAGGGGTTAGTACTGTGGCGTAATGGAAGAGCATGGGAGGTCGCTTATAAGAGGTAGTCTATTGCAATGTTTTTTGAACATATGTTCCTTTTGAGCAATGTCTTCTATTTTTGTTACTTTCTGCACTGTGGTATGTCCCGCTTTTAAAAGTTTTTCTTCTCTTTTTTGTTTGCATTGTTGTCCACCTCTGTAATCCTAGTCCTGCTGCGCTGCTGATTGGAGTTCTCTGCTCTCTGATTGCTTTACATTCCTTGAGTGTCAGCAAGAAAGGCAGGCTACAGATGAAGCCCAGTTTGGGAGTACTGTTGCTAAATCTTGGTTGGGATTTTATTTTATTTTTTGAGGTTTGGGACTGGTGCCTGGGGAGGGCAGAGTTTGGGGGAGGGAGCTCAGTTGGATCATGATGTCATTCTAGAAGAAGAGGGAGAGGAGGGATTGGATTTATACCCCGCCCTTCACTCGGAGTCTCAGAGTGGCTTACAAACTCCTTTTCCCTTCCCCTCCTCACAACAGACCCTGTGAGGTAGGTGGGCCTGAGAGAGCTCTTTCAAGAACTGCTCTTTCAAGGACAGCACTGACAGAACTATGGCTTGCCCAAGGCCATCCAACAGCTGCATGTGGAGGAGTGGGGAATCAAACCTGGTTCTCCCAGATTAGAATCCGCGCACCTAACCACTACACCAAACTGGCTCTAGGACCTTTCTCCTAGGTCTGTACCTTTCTCCTAGACTGTATAGTATACCATTTAAAGCAGCCATTTCCTCCAGGAGAACTGATCTTTGTAATGTGGAGATCAGTTGTAATTCAAAGAGAAATTCAGTTCCCACCTTCATTCTGATAATCCTATGTGGGAGGTGTGAAATTATAAGTAAAATGAATGTGTTGGGACTGTGATTCTCAAACTTTTAAAGATTCTCAAACTTTTAAACTGGGGCCGCACCCTAAACTAACTTTCAGAACCAGTATGGTATAGTGGTTGGGAGTGTGGACTCTAAACTGGAAGAACTGGGTTTGATTTTGCACTCCTCCACATGCAGCTGACAGTGTGACCTTGGGTCAGTTACAAGTTCTTTCAGAGCTGTTCTCTCACCAGCAGTTCTCGAAAGAGCTCTCTCAGCCCCACCTACCTCACAGGGTGTCTGTTGTGGGGAGGGGAAGGGGAAGGAGATTGTAAGCCACTCTGAGACTACCTCGGATAGTGAAGGGCAGGGTATGAATCTGATCTTTTCTTCTTCTCTTTGGAACTGGTGTGCAGATTAACTCCTTGCTACTTTCCCATTCCCCAACATAAAATACAAATAATTCACATCAGTTAACAATGAATACATTCATATTTTATTTTATGCAGTGCCTGATTCCATTCACAGTACCATGCAGGCTATCTATCTATCTATCTATCTATCTATCTATCTATCTATCTATCTATCTATCTATCTATCTATCAGAACCCACAGCCAACAACGTAGTACACTCTTTTCAGGAAAGGTAATACTTTATTGAAGAGCACTGTTAAGAATGGCGGTTGCCCATTGAGCCTAATAGGATATAGGGTATTCGTATGCACCCCCCCCACTGCAGTGACCAATTAGCCACCCTCCCGCGCGCGGGATGTAGCTTGCTAGCCGTTAGATAGCTGAAGCTGGGAACTAGCTCTCTCTCACGGACACATAGACACCACACTCCCACCTAGCTATCGTTATAGATAAGCGTTTCTCTAGAAGCACAGAAAGGAATGCAATAGCAATTAAGCAGACACTGACTGACCATCCCAACCCCCATGGCAGCATAGCTGACACTATCTATCATCTATCTATCCATCATCTATCTATCCATCATCTATCTATCTATCTATCTATCCATCATCTATCTATCTATCCATCATCTATCTATCTATCTATCTATCTATCTATCATCTATCTACTACTGCTCATATAGCAATAGCCCTGAGCAGAAAATAAAATTATAAAATAAGGTAATGCCTTGCCTAGTTTTATTCTGTTGTTTAATTATTGCCCCCATAAATTTTGCCATGGAGAGAGTAACTATCCAATAGTAACCATGTCACCTGTGCCCTCATACTGCCAGATGCCTCAGTGGGCATTTCCTTATTTCTAAGGAAAGGAGTAACACCATGGGAGTCTGGAGGCAGCCCGTGGCAAACGTTTACTCATACTTTGGAGGTACTACTTTTTAACGCGCATTTTCAGCGGTAATATATATATATATTGGACAAAATTGCTCTTTAGAAATGCTTAGAATTAAGACAAAAAATTGAGTTTTTAAATTATTTTGACTATAAGTTAAGATTTCATCAAAGGATTTTCGAGACTGACATAATGCCCCCCAAAAGTCCACACTTGAAACTCATATATATATATTTTAAAAATCACAGTTTGATATCCTTTGTTTAAAATTTAATATCTTTATAGACAGCCTCTCTGCCATCTGCACACTGTATCTGCAAAACTCAGGAAACAGAATTATTTCTTTAAATTATGGGCTCATTTGCCTTAATATATTCTGTTTTTTTTAATTGCAGGTGGCTACGGGCAATTATTCACCATGGAGAATTATATCATGGCAAGTTCACCTATACAGTAATGAGATGTTTATCACAATTCTCAAT
Source organism: Gekko japonicus (assembly GCF_001447785.1). Taxonomy (NCBI): domain Eukaryota; kingdom Metazoa; phylum Chordata; class Lepidosauria; order Squamata; family Gekkonidae; genus Gekko; species Gekko japonicus. The sequence continues at coordinate 136,339 of NW_015160895.1, read as the reverse complement.
TTTATGCTTAGGACCAGTGCCAGCTCTAGCACTTTGGGGTCTTTTAGTAAGACACCTTTAGTGGACTCCTTTAACTTGAAAAATGAAGAATTGTGCAACCAAGCAATACTTCCTCATTGCTATAACCCAGTTATTCTAACAGAGGCCATACAGCTCCCTATAGGTGATAGACAAATTTGGGGTGGGCATTCAAAACTTCAGGAGTAAGTAGGGTGTCTGGACCAAGGACAAACACTCTCCCGTTCTCAGGCGCTGAACTCACAGCCACCTGTGGCCCTGGGATTCTCACTGGGTCCTGGTCCTTTGCTGAGGCTCCTTTTTCATCTGGGTTCCCCTCAAGGATGCAGACAGACACTCAGCAGACACTCTCAGCATGGTGGGTTAAGAAATACCTCTGCATTTATTTGAGTCCTTCAAAATAACTAAGAGTGTTTGCTCGGCAGAAACCACTCACAAATTATAGCAATGACAAAAAAAGAAGATACCGTACTTGCACTGGGCAGAGGCTGAGCCTGAAGCATTAACTCCTTGTGGCTTCCTTCACTGGGGTAATCTTGCGACCCGGCTTTCTCACCCGAAGGCTTAAGAAAGAGAGTCCACTCCCACAGGCATAGTCCACAGCATTCCTGGTTGCAGTCCTGAAGGCCTCAGCCTCTGTTCGTTCCCTGTGTGCCTGACTGCCCGTTCGGTAAAGGCATCTTATCAGTTGGTCAAGGCCACCAGGTGTTTTTAATTAATGCTCAGCCCAAACAGGCTGCAACCAGCCTGTGAAAACTTATAGCTTGGTCGCATTAATGAAAGCCTAAGATCTGTAAGTTCTAATCCTTACATAGGGGCACTTGAGATTTTAGGCAGCCCCTTCTCTCTACTTGCAATGCTTTTAGATGGTCTGTAGATGAGAGTTGTTTTATACTGCTCACCCTGCCCTGAAAACAGAACCCCATATACTAGATTTCTTCCACAAGAACAGAAACAAGTGACACACTGGAAAATAGGAATCAAACTTAACACTTTAGGATTGACTAATTACCATCATGTGCAAGGGTCTCATTGAACGTATGCATATAAAATGAATATAGTGTGGTATACTCAGCCATTTGTGGACTTTGCCACTCCCCCTTCCCAATGAAGTCCATTGAGTCCCCTGAAATGTTGTTCCTGGGGACCAGTAAACCTCCAGAAACAGCACTGGGGCTAAGTTTGCAGTGAGAGGTGAGAATTGAAAGAAATCATTAGCCCATCTTCCAAAGACTTAAGCACTATTTGGAAGCACATGGGTGGATATTGCACATTATATAGTTAATGGGATTATATCACCTCTGTGCTGAAAGATCTGCACTGGTTACCCATTTGTTTCCGGGCACAATTCAAAGAGCTGGTGGCTTGAAGCCAGGGTACCTGAATCACTACCTCCTTCCATACAATCCGGCCCACCATCTGCTTTTCAAGCCATGTTCTCTGTGGCCCTGCCTGGAGAGGTGAGACAGGTGGTGACCAGAGACAGCATTTTCTGTGATGGCACCTCGTCTCTGGAAGACCCCCCCCCCCCCCTTGAGGCTCACCTGGTGCCTACTTTCCTTCCCTTTAGGCACCAGGCCCAAACACAACTTTTAAGAAAAAGAAGAAATTGAATTTATACCTGCCCTTCACTACCTGAAAGAGTCTCAGACTGGCTTACAATCTCCTTTCCCTTCCCCTCCCCACAACAAATACCCTGTGTGGTAGGTGGGGCTGAGAGAGCTCTTTTGAGAACTGCTCACAGCTCTGAAAGCTCTTGTAACTAACACACCAGCAGCTGCATGTGGAAGAGTGGGAAATCAAACCTCGTTCTCCCAGATTAGAGTCTGCACTCCTAGCCACTACACCAAACTGGCTCTTTTAACCCAGGCTTTTAATTAGGGATTTTATCTGGCCAGATGTTTAAATGTTCAACTTCTGTTTTATGGATAGTTATTATGCTGTTTATGTCCAATGGTTTGTTTTTAATGACTTGTTTCTATTGTGTGCACTGTTTTAATCACAAGCTGTCCCCAGCAGGACCCTGAGTAGGCAGCACAGAAATAGCTTAATTAAGTAAATATAAAGAGTTGTATAGGATGTTTTTCTGCAATTTTTCACTTTTATCTTGTGGTTATGTAATGTTTTATACTTGAAAGCCAGTAAGAGATTAAAGGTTAAGAAACATCAACTATAACCTTCTTAAGCATTCCATGCAAAGTAAGAACAGTAGTTTTTGGAAAAGGCCAACCATATGAAGCTCTCATGCCATTCCTAGTAGTAAAACTCTCCACATAGTGAAGGCCATGATTAAAAATGATTCAGTGTACCCATTTTCTTTAATGTATGCTGTGATGTGTCAGTTGTTATCTCTAACTGCTGATGATTTAAACATTAAATGGTGCGGGGAGGGGAAACAACTGTGATTTTTCCGGCTCTACCTCCACTTTGGTAGATATGTGCCCAATATTTTTAATGTCATTAGTTTCCACCTTACCATTATTCATTTAACAGATTCCCCCCCCCCCTTTTAAAAATCAGGCTGACAGATTACTCTTAAACATTTTCCCTCTGCATCCCAGTTACTTTTTTTGGTGGTGGCAGAGGACTACCAATAGAGGCTTTCTAAGATGTCAGTATGAAGTCAGACCTTTTCAGGCCTTAAAATCATACTTACCAGAAGCCCCCAGCCATGCATAATGGCAACATGCACTACCTGTAATCCTTGTGAAACATGTGGTTCCTGTTGTGGGAACAGGGACATTTACCATGGGTGTACAACTTCAGTATGTGGGACCCAACCTCTGGATTTTTCAGAATTTGCATTTATGTGTATTGAGGCTGTATGCACATGATGAATAAGCACATTGTCACTGCCCACCCAGCATAGTGACCATGCATTATGGGAAGATTGCAGGTAAGGGTGTGTTCCTATTACACATGGTTGGTGGGCTGTCAGTATATGTGGCTGGACAACTTCCAACAGGATTATGTTAAGTACAGGACCAGAATCCCTCTGCCTTTGCCTCTACTAGTTTTTTTGTTTTTATAATAATTTACAATAGATATCTTGTAATATACACATTTATATCATTTACAATATCTCATATGTGTACAAAAATGTGTCCATGTCTATTTATTTCTCACGAATCAATTTGATGACATGGCAAGCTGCTGTCCAGAAGCTGAAAGGGGCAGTTTGAGTGAAGATAAGTATGCTCACCATAAGAGGAATACAAAGTTTGGGATTCAAGGATCCTGATTCTAGCTCCATTGGCTACTGACACATAGTTCATTCTGCAGCTCTTCAGATGCCATCTCCATGGAGCAAGAAAATACTGCTGATAAATAGGGAGGAAAGACACTTGCCTCTGTGTGGGTAAATGGTGGAGTCACTTTATCAAAAACATGGTCTCAGCCTAAACAATGCCTTCTGAGAATAAAAAGGCTTATTAGAAAATCCCATAAACCACTTTTTTCCATTTGTCAATATTTGGTTTGCATGGGATGTCTGAAATAATTGGGAAGGGAATCAACAGTTTATGTTGCCACTGATTCATCGTATAGCAATTGTGGGGTTGCAGTACAGACAGCCAAAGAGAAACACAATTACTGCAAGGCGTGCAAACTGATAATAATAATCCCGCATGATTAGCCCGCATATTACAACATGGTCTGATGAATACCAGGAATGAATACTATACTCTTTTGTGAAAAACGTTGAATCCATTTGGAATGTCTATGATCCAGGGAGGACACATCTTGATGAACTGATGTTGGAAGAAGTTCTTACCAAACGGAACATCAACTCCGGAGAATTTCGTCACATCTTCTGTGGATAACACAATAAGATAGTGTTGGATTAATGATATTTTGTATTTTTGTATGTTTGTAAATGCTTCTCACTCTAAGTCTTTAATAATCAGTATTATCAGTTTGCACGCCTTGCATTAATTGTGTTTATCTTTGGCCACTGATTCATCAACAGATCCACCGGTGAAAAAGCACTGAATGACGTGACACAAAACACGTAATGGTGTTCTTGACAGAAGTGCGCTTTGGTAGCGCACACAATAAATTGAACATGCAGAGTTACAATATCCAACACCTCTTCTTAACATCACATGCAAAAGTTTCAACTTATCTTACAGTTTTTCAAATCTGACTCTGGATACAGGCTTGGTCAGAATGTTGGCCACCATCTCTTCTGTTGAACAGTACTCCATCTCTATTATGCCTTTCTCAGTTAGGTCATGCACAAAGTCAAACTTCACAGCAGTGTGCTTAGTCTGTGCATTTAGCCATTTTTTTCTGATTGAGAAATCTTAATGCAACTCTGGTTGTCTTAAACTGAATTGGCTTTTGCTCATCAACTCCAAAGTCCTTTAGTAACTGGTCTTGATGCAAAAGTTCTCTGCATGCTTCAGCAGATGCTATATATTCATGCTCTGTGAAAGACAAACTTACTGTAGTTTGCTTTCTACTCGCCCAGGAGATTGGTCCATCTCCATACAGGAACAAGTATCCCTTTATAGTCTAAACTGTATCCTGCCCAATTTGCGACCATGACTACATCCTGCAACCAATTAATTTTGAATTACTAGTGGATGGCAATTTTAGTTTCAAGTTTCAAGTTCCTTTTAGATAACTAGCCACTCTTTTTACTGCAACTAGAGTATCTTGTTAGGTGTGCTTGTCTTTCTGCTAAGGATCCCAACATGGGTTGCAATATCGGGTCTGCCAGTGGTGTGTAGGTACAGAAGTTTTCTATGGCATTTCTGTACTGATTTTCTTTAGGTAAAGGCTGACTTATTTTGGTGTCCTTAAGAAAGCCAATTTCCATTGGTGTTGCCACTGTGTTGGCATTTTAGAGATGTAACACCTCTAAAAGTTCAATTATTTTCTGTCTCTGGTTTAAGAAAAATGAACCATCTTCCTCCCTTCCAATTTGTATGCCCAGGCAGTAAAAAAACCCCATCTCCTAGCTCCTTAATTTCTGTTTCTCTCTTTAGGCACTCTACCACACTGTTGTAGTCCATTTGCCTATCTAAACCCAGAATCAAGTCATCAGCGGAAGCAAGAATAAAAGTGCAATGTCCATCTTTGTGTTTAGTGTACAGACTTGAATCCACTTCTCCTTCCTTGAAGCCTTGTGCTATGAGCATTGTGTGTAATTTTTCATTCTAGGCGCAGGCTGCCTGTTTTAGTCCATATAGCCCCTTCTGCGTTTTGCAGACTAAATTTGGTTGTTTGGGGTCAACCTTCCGGCTGCTCCATGTACAGATCTTTCTGGATCTCCCCATGAAGAAATGCTGTCTTTTTATCTAGATGTTTGACCTGCATCTTCTTGGATGCTGCTATGCTCAAAAGAAATTTGATTGTAATATGTTTCACCACCGATGCAAAACTGTAATCAAAGTCCTGACCATATTTTTGTGAGAAGCCTTTAGCAACTAATCTTGCTTTGTAGGGTTCCACATTTCCACCTGCATTTTGTTTGACCTTAAACACTCACTTGCATCCAATAAGTTTCTTTCCTGGTGGTAGCTTTGTCAAAGTCCATGTTGTATTTTTGTTTAGAGCATCAATCTCCTCTTGTACTGCCTTCTTCCACCCACTGGCTTTGGTTGCTGGCATCTGTTCTACTTCCATCCAGGTAGAAGTTTCAGATGGTAACACCAATTATTAGCCACTTATTCTCTTTTGATTCTGATTCAGCACCATCATAAATAAGGCTTCTCTGGTCAATATGTAAAAAAACCTAAAAGAATTGCAGGAGGAATATTCAAAACAGCTTTTTGAATTTGAATAATTGAATGGCTCAAGTTACATTTTCTAGAAATAACTTGAAAGAAAAGTCCCACTCAAAGAAAGGGAGAAAAAACCCAATTGCTGTGCTGCTTTAAATGCAACAAATGGGACCACTTTGCAAAGGACTGTAGAGAGCCACCAGCTAATGGTAGTTTTTCTAAGACACACAGGAACAGCACACAAGCTATAAATAAACAGAGAGGCAATTTTAAAAATCAAGAGTATGATGGTCCTAATGCAGCACAGAAAGAAAGGTATAGAGAGAACAGTAACCTGTAGGGTTCAAAATTAATACAGCTTTCACATTTTAATTGGTATTTTTTGTATTTTTCATATTTGTATGTGCATGTGCGTGCACACCTGGAAGTCTGGTGACTGACCCCTACTGGGGCCTGGAGGATATTCAGAGAAGTGGCTGGATAAAGCCTGCCCCCATCTCCCGCCTCTGGTATTTCAGGGACTTTCCAGAATTGACCCTTCTTAGCTTCCGAGATCTGATGAGATGAAGCTTTCCAGGCCTATCCAGGTCAGGGCACACACACACTGGCTGATTTCGCACTAGAGCTGCCTCGATGTTGTGCTGCCATTTGCCCCAATACTATTGGTCAATTTCACACCCAAAGCTGTGGGGCTGCATTTTGACTCGCAGCTTCGCCCGATTTCCCCCACAGTTTAGTGATCCTATTTTTTGCGGATCACGAAACTGCGGAGGAAATCGGGCGAAGCCACGGGTCAAATGCAGCCCCACGGCTTCGGGTGTGAAATTGACCAATAGTATTGGGGCAAACGGCGGCGCAACATCGAGGCAGCTCTAGTGCGAAATCAGCCACTCTTTCATTTTGAATGTCTGCAAGTTCTTTTTTGTCCCTACTATAACTGTGTCTACAATTATTGTATATAGTAAAGGGCATTTGGGCCACTCAGGTGATCATCTGCTTTGCCTATGGTCGAGCCAGTCCTGAGCTTAATGTTTTAAATTATCATATGAAAAACATAACAAGCTTTTCAATATTGTCACAGCCCGTCTATTGACCCACAATGGTTTTTTTCCCCCTCAGTGGCAAAGCAAGTAACAGATCTTAATTGTTAACCACAGTAAAGTATCATCTTGTGGGATTACTGATGTGAGTAAAGCTGTGCTTGTAATTAGCATCTGTTCTCCTGTGATAGGAATGCTTGGCTTTCTTTAATCCTAATAAACATGTCTTCTATGAAACATCAAAAACTGAACAGCCTTGTATTGTTTTTGCTAATCACTCCAGCTTTTCTTTTTAAGGGTGAGAAGTGAGGAAAGCCACTGCTATTTGAGTAGGCTGTTTTGATTTTCTGATGTGAGCAAACAAGATTAAAAGCCAGAAAGGTGCGTGAGAAAAATCAAGGCACATGGAGTCTAGACAAACACATTGGAGCGAAAGAGGATAAGGGAAGAAAAACAATCAAACTTACTAGAAAACCTTATCATTTACTAACTGGATTTTTGCTGTACTGAAGAATATTCCTAAATCACACATGAAGGTTATTAGAATGTTGTCTTGTCAAGGGGATTTACACATAAGAAACCAAGGAAGAGTTCCCAAATAGTGCAAAGCTTTTAACCTGACCACAAATAAAAAGAAGAAAATGTTAATTGTGGGGGCCTTCTAGGACAATGGTGCATATTGGATGGGCAAAAATACCAATTGGGCAAACAACTTCCTGATCTGGCATGGAGAAGAAGAACTTGAGAGGACAGGAAGGTAATCCTGCACTCTTTATGACCACTCATAAGGTGTCAGTATAGTTTGTCGCACTAGAGTACCTCTAAACATGGTGCACTACTACCTTCCAATGCACACTTCATCCTGGCAGGTCCACCCCTTTAAAAGGATACCCCCACATGCCATTTTAGAACATCTGACAGTCTATTTGTGCTCCAGCCTTCACCCACCAGAACACAGCTGCTCTTGGTAGAAGCAGGAGCAAAGGACCAGGCACAAGAATGGACAACTGAAAATTTTGAAATGATGTTGTGGACGGGTAGAGTTCCCATTTCTCACTCTCTCTCATGTAAAACATTTGATTAGATATACACTATTTTTTATGGAAGAAAAATAGTCACTAATACTATTTTTATGGAAGACTTAACATTTCTCCACATCTTGAAACACTTTTGGTTCAAGCCAAAAAGCATGGTACAAGGTTTCTGCTCTTTCTCATGGAAACACATTTTCTGGCCCCAAGGCCTGCATTTCTGCTTCCAGGATCTGGAACTGTTTAAATCAATGTTTTGTAATTTGTTAAGAGTCAGCCAAGAGCAGTATGGGGCAGTATTTTATTAGGAATGGGCACAAACCTGGAAAATGCAGTTCATTTTGGTTTGTGGTTAATGGCATGCTTAGTTCATGAGCCACGAACTGTCATGAACCTTTAGGCACCAAATAGGTTCCATTTGTGAGGTTTGTTATGTGGTAGAATGCCCCTCTGGTGTGCTGGAAACACCAAACTCACAGGGAATCTCCAAATGGCTTTCCTCTACCTGCCCTCCAGGTTTGGTGAGGATGGTGTCCAAGTTATGCCCCCCCCAAAGGTGCCCTATTCTCCATTGTTTACAATGTAGGGGGGGGGAACAGCAAAAAACCTAAGGGCAGTAGAAGCCCAGCAGAACAAAAACAAAGTCCTGGAGAATCTCTGCAGTAGAAACTGAAGGGTGTGTGTGTGCCCAGCAGAACCCTGTGGCAATGTCAGCACAACAGGACTGATGTTGAGCACAGAATCACAATCCAAGCAGGGGGGGGTAGAAGCCCAGCAGAACCCAGTGCCAATGTGGCAATGTCAGCTCAATCCAAGGAAGAGGAGGCATTTTTGCAAGCCCAGCAGAACCAGTGCAGTCTGGCCAGCATAACTAGTGCCACTGCTACACCTACACTTCAGGGCGGAACCTGCTAGCTATAGCCATATGATGCTAGCTGATTATTTTGTTTCCAACTGGTATTGTAAGATCCAGAAGAAAATACATTCTAAAGAAATACACTTTGTTCTGAAAATTTAGTCATATGGATTGCTACCAAGTGTAGGCTATAATTGTACATAAAGGTGAAGTACAATCCTATGTATGTTTACTCAAAAGTCCCAGGGTTTTCCATAGATTCCACTCCCAAGTAGTGGATTATACAATTGCATTCTTATACCCGTTATGCATCGGATTTACTTCTGAGTAAATTTTTATAGGTCTGGGCTGCATACTACATAATCTCTTTGCTAGATTGTGCCCAATCTTTTATAAACTATTCATATATTGAAGAAAAACAACCAGGAACATGCAAAACTATTAGGCTGTGAAACATCAATGCCTATGAAAACATTAAAGATTCTGTGACAAGCTGTCATGATTTTCATAAGCTACACATCCTTTTAAGAAAAAATTGCCTTTTTTTTTGCTGTGAAAACTGGAACTTCAACTCTCTTCAAACTGTCAAGCTGTGCTACACTGCTTTTAGAACAGGGTAGTCCTGAAGCCATTCTAGAAACTGCTTTGGGTGGCCACTAAGCCCTTTTGCCAGGATGCCATGGAGATAATGCTGGCATATATGAAATAAGCCCCCTGTTACTGCTGCACCAGTGTAAACCCAGAGCTGGAGCAGCTGTGCCAGCATAGATTCCAGAAACAGGAAGCACTGGGGGGGTGTCATGGAAGGAAAAGGACTTACTTTGTGTCCTAAGCTTAAAAAGTCCTGTACCCCAACACTGATGTAACTTTTTCTTTTGCCATCAAGTCACAGCTGAGTTATGGCAACCCTGTAGGGGTTTCCAAGGCAAGAGGCAATCAGAGGTGGTTTGCCATTGCCTGCCTCTGCATAGTGGCTCAGACTTCTCTGGTAGTCTCCCATCCAAATGCTAACTGGGACCAACCCTCCTTAGCTTCCAAGATCTGATGAGATCAAGCTAGCCTGGACTATCCAGGTCAGAGCTGATATAATATTATGCAGGTGAAAATCCTTCCATAAGTATATACACTCCCAACTGAATGTAGCAAAATAAGCCCTCCCAAACAAATGTACTTTGTCCGCATCCCACCATGCCTACACAATCAACCACAACTCTCCTAGATACTGTAGATACTCTCCTAGATACTATATAATCTCCAGACAGCAAGTTCATACCTCAGGTAGGTCATGCAACATGGGCTACATCTATCTAGGCTAATTTCTTGTACTCTTGGGACAAACATGGCAGGACTTGGGTGATGGGAACCCTATAAAAAGAGCATTTGTACAAAAAGGGAGCCTTTGGCAGTCACAACAGCTGAAGGTAAGAAGAAAGATGGTTTTTATACCATATTGCTAATACTGTCAGAACCCTAACAGGAACTCCACCTCAGGAAACCCACCAAAATGGATCCTGCACCATATGGGAATGTCAGCATAACACACCCTACACAACTCAGTAAAGGAGGGAGATGTTGCCTCCTCCCCCACAAGTTGTACCTACTATTTATTGACTCAACAACTCTTCCCCGTTGAACATTTCCTAGCATCCCCAAAGACAATGTGATGCTCTGCCATTGAAAACATCACCATAAACTAAAATAATACTATTGAACCCAACAAGAGATAAAACTGTCTCCTGTCCCATCTCTGCAGTTAGGATGGAGCATAGGACTCCATCTATCTCTGTACCCCATCACAGCATACTTTCAAGGTCCCTTGTGTTTTCCTTTCTTGTTGGTGAGAGTAGGATTCTCCTGTCTTCATGAAATTTACACATGAGCTGCAGCAATGGGAGGATGAGATGCTTGGCCTTCTGTATGCTCTCAGTGTGGCACAAAGATCTTAAGAACATATAAATACATAAAAACATAAGAGAAGCCAATGTTGGATCAGGCCAATAGCCCATCCAATCCAACACTCTGTCACACAGTGGCCAAAAATACAAGGTGCCATCAGGAGGTCCAGCAGTGGGGCCAGAACACTAGAAGCCCTCCCACTGTTGACCCCCCCCCCCAAGCAACAAGAATACAGAGCATCACTTGCCCCAGAGTCTATACCTTGTGGCTAATAGCCACTGATGGACCTCTGCTCCATATGCTTATCTAATTTCCTCTTGAAGCCGTCCACACTTGTAGCTGCCACCATCCCTGTGGCAGTGAATTCCATGTGTCCTAACCTGACTGCTCAGCAATTTCATCGAGTGCCCACAAGTTTTTGTATTGTGAAAAAGGGAGAAAAGTACCTCTTTCTCTACCTGCTCTATCCCATGCATAATCTTATAAAGCTTGATCATGTCACCCCTCAGCCATCATTTCTTCAAGCTAAAGAGCCCCAAGCGCTTTAACCTTTCTTCATAGGGAAAGCGTTCCAACCCTTTTATCATTCGAGTTGCCCTTTTCTGCACTTTTTCCAAAGCTATAATATCCTTTTTAAGGTGTGGTGACCAGAACTGTACAAAGTATTCCAAATGAGGTCACACCACTGATTTATATAGGGGCAGTATGATATTGGCTGATTTGTTTTCAATACCCTTCCTAATAATCCCCAGCATAGCAATGGCCTTTTTTATTGAAGTCACACACTGTCTCGACATTTTCAGTGAGTTATCTACTACAATTTCAAAATCTGTCTCTTGGTCACTCTCTGCCAATTCAGACCCCATCAATGTGTATTTATAGTTAGGATTTTTGACTCCAATGTGCATCACCTTGCACTTGGCCAAACTGAACCCCATTTGCAATGTTGACGCCCACTCGCCCATCCTTGACAGATCCCTTTGGAGTGCCTCACAATCCTCCCTGGTTTTCACCACCCTGAACGACTTCTTATCATCTGCAAATTTAGCCACTTCACTGCTTACTCCCAACTCCAAATCATTAATGAACAAGCTAAAAAGCATCAGACCAAGTACTGATCACTGCTGTACCCCACTACTTACCACCTTCCACTGAGAAAATTTCCCATTTATATTCACCCTCTGTTTCCTATTAATTAGTCAGTTTTTGATCCACAAAAGGACTTGCCCTTTTATCCCATGATTTTTGGGCTTACTTAGGAGCCTTTGACTAGGAACTTCAAATCCTATTAAGATCCTAAGTAAATTCAGCAGTCATGGGATAAGAGGCCAGGTTCTCTTGTGGATTGAAAACGTGATTTGGTTAATTGACAGGAAACAGAGAGTGAGTATAAGAGGGCAGTTTTTACAATGGAAGGTGGTCAGAAGTAGGATACCATAGGGCTCAGTACTGGGTTTGATGCTTTTAAACTTGTTCATTAATGATTTGGAGTTAGGAGTAAGCAGTGAAGTGGCTAAGTCTGCAGATGACACTAAACTGTTCAGGGTGGTGGGAACCAAGGAGGACTATGAGGCGCTCTAGAGAGATCTGTCGAGGCTGGGCAAATGGGCATCATCATGGCAAATTAGGCTCAATGTGGGCAAATGCAAAGTAATGCTCAGTGGAGCCAAGAATTATAACTTTAAATATATGCTGATGGAGAGAGATCTTGGTAGTCATGGTAGATAACTCACTGAAGATGTCAACTCAGTGTGAGACTGCAATAAAAAAAGTAAATGCTATGCTGGGGATTATTAGGAAAAGGATTGAAAACAAATCAGCCAGTATCATAATGCCCCTGTATAAATTGATGGTGTGGCCTCATTTGGAATATTGTGTACAGTTCTGATTACTGCAACTAAAAAAAGATATTGTAGCATTGGAAAAGGTGCAGAAAAGGGAAACTAAATGATTAAGGGGATGGAACACCTTCCCTATGAAGAAAGGTTAAAGAGGGTTAGGCCTCTTTAGCTTGGAGAAATGATTGAGGGGTGACATGACAGAGGTTTACAAAATTATGCATGGGATAGAAAAGGTAGAGAAAGAAGTACTTTTCTCCCTTTCTCACAGTACAAGAACTCATGGTCACTCAATGAAATTTATGAGCAGTAAACTTAGAACAGATCAAAAGAAATACTTCTTCATGCAAAGTGTAATTAACTCCTGAAATTCACTGCTGCAAGAAGTGGTGGTGGCTACAAGTATAGGCAGCTTCAAGAGGGGATTGGCTAAAGATGTGGAGCAGAGGTCCATCAGTGGCTATTAGATGCAAGGTATAGATGGAACACTATGTCTGGGGTAGTGATGCTCTGTATCCTTGATGCTTGGGGGGCAACAATGGGAGAGCTTCTGGAGTTCTGGCCCTGCTGGTGGACCTCCTGATGGCACCTGGGTTTTGGCCTGGATGGCTTCTCTTACGTTCTTATTCTACAACTGCATGGATTCCTGGTCTTTGTACATTACTGGCTATGCCACAGGGATATAACTGAGGGTACTGTGTTTCATTTGCATCTTCTGGGTTCTGTTTTGCTTGTGTATTAGAGCATGGCATCATGGACATGTGCTGCATCACTGTATGTTTGTTCTTTCCAGGCATGGCTAATATACAAGAATCACTGACACGGTGCCCTATGCTCACTGGGTATCACCCCTGTCGACATGGACTCTGCTGACAGTGTCGCTGTGCTCTCTCTCGCACAATGTGCTGTAGTTTTATTCTCCGTTCAGTCTCCTTATTGGGAGAGCACAGAATGACATTTAAGCTATGCTGCAGTAAGCAAGTCACTAGTGTTGTTAGGGCTATAGGAATTTCCAGGTCATGGATGATCAGATTCAAAAGGGAGGTAAACATTCTACGTTGATGCGGGCTTTTGGGTATAGTTACAGGTCACCATCTTGATTTGACTAAATTGATAACATGTTTGAGCACTTTATCATTGTTAATAATGGTTGTTTTATGTGTGATTTTATTGTTTTATTAGCACATGCTGCCCTTATTTGTAAGCCGCCCTGAGCCCGTCCACGGGGAGGGCGGGATATAAGTGTAAAGATAAATATAAATAAATAGATACCTGATTTGTTGCAGCTACACTGTACACACTGTTGCATCTATTATTGAGCTTGGGGTCTCTAGGGAGGGTATAATTTGCACCCTTTTCCCAATCACCCTACCTCCCTGTCTAGTCCACCCAGGCTATATCCACAACTGGAGATGCAATGAATTTCTTGGGAGAAGACATTGACAAACTTGCTTAACTCCTAGTTTGCTTGCCAAGTTGCTATGGTAGGATTCCTGACTGTGGGTGCTGATGGCAATAGTTAATTCTGCTAGGGAGGTGACATTGCATCCTGAAATATTGATAGTGCTGATGC